>NC_062521.1:28060039-28110039 GCF_022655615.1 Tachysurus fulvidraco | reverse complement strand
GAGAGAGAGAGAGAGAGAGAGAGAGAGAGAGAGAGAGAGAGAGAGAGACGTACAGACCGTACCCATCCATCCTCAGGCTCTCCACACACACGCATTCACAACATGCCCAGTAACGGCTGCTAAACAATCAAGCGGTACTCCCATGCCCTCACATCAGCGACCTGTGAACGTTTTCTCCCTCTTTTTTTTTTTTTTTTACACTGTAAAATACCATTAAACAGATTAAGTTTTTTTTGTAAATTTAGGGTTTGGTGTGGAGTTAAGAGTCTGCCACCCTCTCTCTCTCTCTCTCTCTCTCTCTCTCTCTCTCTGTCCATCATGCTCTTCCTCTCACTCCATCATGGTAAAACAGTCTGCCACACAGATGCCACTCACACTCTTCATTTGAGACTAAGCTTCTGAAATCCAATTAACTTCCTCACAAATGCAACATTTATGAAGCTTAAATGTCTTTGAAGAATGAAGAGGACATGAAAGTAAGGGCCATCTCCCTCTCTCTCTCTCTCTCTCTCTCTCTCTCTCTCTCTCTCTCTCTATCTCTCTCACTCTGTCTGTTTTTCTCTCTGCCATTTCCATAAATATGAACCGCTCTATTTACTCCAGTCTCAGGCAAATTCAGAAGGAAGATTTCCATTCCCAGTATGAAAGAGCTCCATTTGGCCGACTCCAATCTGGGCCGAACGTGAGGAAGGAAAGGGAAGGATTGGAATAATCGATGCTTTCTCCTTCCTGCTGCAGAGTTCTTTATTAAGCGGTTAAAGTCGTGCATGGCCGGGGGATTAGGCGGAGATTTGCGGTGGGAAATCATTTGCATTGCACGTCCATACAGCCAAGGTCAGCACGTGCCCGAGAAAAACAGGGAGAGGAAGGTGGAAAGAGTGACCGAAAAAAAAAGACAAGATGATAAGAAAATGAAAAAACAACAACAAAGAAAGAGAAAGACGTAGACTTTGACACAGTAATGAGTCACCATCTTTCTGCTGTTCTTCATTAAAAAAATATATATATATATATATATATATAAATAATCCCTTTACACAGGCAGAAAGAAACTTTATGCATGTTCAGACATCTGGATTTCTGTGTACACAAACAGACAAGGGCACTTATAGCCTATGAATCACTACACACACACACACACACACACACACACACACACACACACACACACACACACACACACACACACACACACACACACACATCCATTATTCATCTGCCTCACAGCCACAAAGGCCCTGTTTTGGAGCGACCTTATTAATCAACAAATGACCAGTAAAGCCGGTGGAAAGTGGGAAATGGGTTGGGGCCGTAATCCCGTCCTCTGTGCGCCTCATTACTGTGGTCAAGCTGCTTATGATGTGGAGCGACAGGGATCTCTTTTGTCACTTCAGAGGAGGCAATGTGAGCAAAAAGATGAGTGTTATTACCCCAGGGCAGATGTTATTACCCCAGCTAAGGATGGGAGCACAGCAGGAAGCAGATGGGGAGTTTGATACGATGCAAGAGTGAAGCAGCTTGTTAGAGAGCAGACATTAATACCACTACACCTGACCTCTTTTCTCATCGCTTCTTCCTCCTTCTTTCCTCTGCACAAATGAGTGCTGATCCAGACAGAAGCACCTCTTTCATCTCGTTACAGCCCATAAGATCTGTATTAGCGTGCATCACACTTCCACAAAGGCCGAGCCGTGATGCGGCGTGATAGCAGACGGAGCTTGTTACTCGTTCTCTGGATCACAAAGCTGCGTTTGTTTTTCTGAAATTTTTGACTTCTTTTTATCTCCATCTATCATACAAACGCCTAAGAAACAGTAAATACCTATACGGTTCCCACGCTTCTCTCTCTCTCTCTCTCTCTCTCTCTCTCTCTCTCTCTCTCTCTCTTTCACCTAGTGCTTTGTGCACCACGGCGATGTTCGATGCTCAAATCTGATTGGTTAGAAGGTGTGTATTACTGTTACATAATCTAACATATCGCCGGTTCCGGCTGTAACACGAGCCAAAGGTTCGTTCGAACGTGTCATCATTTCTATAGTAACAGCGACAGGAATTTGGATGGCAGACGTTCAAATAATCTCAAATTCATGATAAAACGATGTGTCGTCCTTATAATCGGTGAAGTGGTGAGGTGTTTGATTAGAGATGCTCATCTAACAGTTATGGAAAGAGTCTCGGCTGTAAGCTGTTTTAGGCTTTTGTCTGTAATATGACAGGCTACACTTTGTGTGTGTGTGTGTGTGTGTGTGTGAGAGTGAGAGAGAGAGAGAGACAGAGAGAGAGAGACAGAGAGAGAGAGTGATGGAGAAGTAATGACTATTTATCATGGCTAGAATGTAAGCTATACAACAGTTAGCTCCGGTCCATTAATCTGATTGGATGATCAAACTTCAGAGTGTTTATATTTCCTCTAATCTCGCCGGGATGTTACAGTGTGTGTATTTCGACTTGTCTGTTCGACGTGTAGATTTCTGCTTCCTGTATGAAAACCAGTACTACAGTAGAGTTAGTGACATCATCGGTCCATATGACAAACAGCGTATAATAAAACAACTCGTCAGATACAGAAGTAAAAAAAAAAATTCCAGTTTCACCAGAAGCACCTTAAACGAGAACGTACGAACGGACTAAACCCGACGTGCTATACGGTGCGTGCGGATTTGACGGATCTACACTTGGACATATTTTGTCCATGTTAATTTTCTTGTTTACTGAAAAAAAAAAAGCAGTATGTCACGAGCGATATGAGATCTCAGTGTCTGGACTACACTAACTCTAGTGTATCTGCACTCGTGCTTTTTGAGGCAAGTGGACAGAAAGCTACAGTAGGGTGCCAAAACATTTGGAGGCTAGTGGAGACGAGCATGTGACGTCATCCGAATACTCTTGAGTGTTTTGATACAGTATGTCACATGTCGTGCTAATTTTTTATTTTCACGTGACATCACGTGACGTCATCAGAATACCCGTGAGGGAGTTCCCCTCATTGTTCTGAGTGTTTTGATGTGTCACATGACCATGTTGTAAAAAGTTTTTTTGATTTTGCATATTTTGGGGGCGGGGCTGCGGCACAACCGAAAGGCCAGTCGGTACACCAATGTAAACCTTTGTTCAGAGTATCACCCTAAAGGAGCTGGCCGAGTTTGGTGTAGACAGTTGTGGTGTGGGAGTCTATGGGGAAAAAGACTTTGAGACCCGGTACCGGAAGTACCGGTACTCGGATCACTTAGAAAAGTAATAGCAACAAATTTCAGACCAGGATATACAACATATCATCATCATTGTCTATCGTCTTCATCATCATCAACATTATCATCATCTGTAACATCATCATTATCATAATAATCCTTGTCATCCTTATCATCTTCAACATGATCATCATCATCTTCAGCATCATCGTCATCTTCAACATGATCATCTTCATCATCTTCAACTTCAACATGATCATCTTCATCATCTTCAACATCATCTTATCATCATCATCATCATCATTGTTAATATCATCATCATCTTCATGATCATCATCTTTATAATTATCATCATCTTTAACATCATCATTATCATCATCTTCCTCATAATCCTTGTCATCATTATCTTCAACATCATCATCATCATCTTTAACATCATCTTCAGCATCATCATCACCATCTTCAACATGATCATCTTCATCATCTTCAACATCATCATCATCATCATCATCATCATAATCCTTGTCATCATTATCATCTTCAACATCATCATCATCATCTTCAACATCATCTTCAGCATCATCGTCATCTTCAACATGGTCATCTTCATCATCTTCAACTTCACCATGATCATCTTCATCATCTTCAACATCATCATCATCATCTTAAAATCGTCATCATTGTTAATATCATCATCATCTTCATGATCGTCAACATTATCATCTTCATCTTTATAATTATCATCATCTTTAATGTCATCATTATCATCATCATCATAATCCTTGTCATCATCATTATCTTCAACATGATCATCATCATCTTCAGCATCATCATCATCTTCAACATGATCATCTTCATCAACTTCAACATCATCATCATCCTCATCATCATCTTTATAATTATCATCATCTGTAACATCATCATCATCTTCATCACAATCCTTGTCATCATTATCATCTTCAACGTGATCATCATCATCTTCAACATCATCTTCAGCATCATCATCACCATCTTCAACATGATCATCTTCATCATCTTCAACATCATCATCATCATCATCATCATAATCCTTGTCATCATGATCATCTTCAACATCATCATCATCATCTTCAACATCATCTTCAGCATCATCGTCATCTTCAACATGATCATCTTCATCATCTTCAACATCATCATCATCATCTTAAAATCGTCATCATTGTTAATATCATCATCATCTTCATGATCGTCAACATTATCATCTTCATCTTTATAATTATCATCATCTTCAACATCATCATCATCATCATCATCATAATCCTTGTCATCATGATCATCTTCAACATCATCATCATCATCTTCAACATCATCTTCAGCATCATCGTCATCTTCAACATGATCATCTTCATCATCTTCAACATCATCATCATCATCATCATCACCATCATTGTTAATATCATCATCTTCATGATCGTCAACATTATCATCTTCATCTTTATAATTATCATCATCTTTAATGTCATCATTATCATCATCATCATAATCCTTGTCATCATCATTATCTTCAACATGATCATCATCATCTTCAGCATCATCATCATCTTCAACATGATCATCTTCATCAACTTCAACATCATCATCATCCTCATCATCATCTTTATAATTATCATCATCTGTAACATCATCATCATCTTCATCACAATCCTTGTCATCATTATCATCTTCAACGTGATCATCATCATCTTCAACATCATCTTCAGCATCATCATCATCACATCGAGCAGTTTCATCAGCTGAGGTTTTCACTTACATCACTGCCTCTTTGCTCCACACATTCAGTGTGAGTTGAATGTTATACTGGGTCACTTTACCTCTGACTGTGTAAGTGCTCTTATACGTGTTGATGATGACGTGGTGACGAAGGAGCATCGCACTATCCCGATACTGTTAGTCGGTTGAGGACACAAGCGCAGGTACAGAATGATTTTTATTGACGAGTCGAACAAGACAACGATCCAAAATCCTCCAAGAACAATGACAAACTGTGTGTGTGTGTGCGTGTGTAACGAGTCCTTATAAACTGTAAGAGTGTGTGTTGTGAAGGTGATTGGGTCCAGCTGTGTGTAATCAGTAATCTTCTACTCCGACTCTGACGTGACAATTACAATCTGAGCTGCACCATTTCTCGTAGCTCTTGATCAGAAGGTGACAAATTCACTCTTACACTTATTTCACAAGAATTTCTACATTCTTTAAAACACATCCACTGATTTTAAGCCCGTTGGTCAGGTTGCAGGTGGGACGCTGAGTCGGGGTTAGAAAGCGGCTTAACTAATGTCATTTCCATGTAAAATAAATTCATATTCTCTTAATATAACAATGTGTTTCAGAAGCAAATGACAGTAAATCTGATCTTAGATGACTCGAATGTGAGATCTAGTCTGAAGGTAAAAATGTCAGGTGTTTCTACGTGGAGGAACCGGTTATAGGGATATAAGGCCGGATTTACGGCTCTCCTTCTACATATTCAGTCTCTTATCCGGTACGCACAGAATATATACGATTAGATGATCAGCTCCGGGTGGTGTTGTGGAGGCTGCGATAGCCGGGGTCGGATTAGACCCGAGAGAGGGCGGAAGGTTTAAAAAGCTGTGCTCTGGATTTGATGGTGAAGGAAAAGGTCAGATATCTGGTGTTATTTTTGAAATCCACTACAAAAAAAAGAAAGAAAGAAAAAAAAAAAAAGAGTGTGAATGCACAGGAGGAAAAGGTTTGCGTGGGACATTTTTCAGCACTGATTCGTTCTGAAAAGGAAAGAGAGAGAGAGATGGAGGTAGACACTGAGCAAGGAGCTGAGGTTGGTATCGCGCGCGTGTGTGTGTGTGTGTGTGTGTGTGTGTATATGAGCGAGTGAGTGTGTTAACTGCTGCTACATGCTGTGCTATACAGGCAGCCTGGTGTGAGACAAAAGGGAGAGACTGCGAGGACATCTATTTCTCTCTCTCTCTCTCTCTCTCTCTCTCTCGTGAGCTCCTCCTTTACGTCCCGCTGATTCTTGCTCATATCCATTTTTCTCTTCAGGGCCTTAATGAGCAACATCTCCAGCTATTCAGCCACCATTATTGTGCCTATGAAGAATAGAACTCTCTATATTGATTTTGTGTTGTTCCTCCGAGTCGATTTTTCTCCCGTTTGCACTTTGCATTAAAAAAAAAAAAGAAAAAAGGTGGAAAGCAAGTGAACGGCATAGACGTTTGCCTCTGGTAAAGGTGGATGTGTGTGTGTGTGTGTGTGTGTGCTTAGTTGATTATCCTGCACAACACATGGTGAGTTGAGGTTTATAATAATTAAAGAAGGCCCGGTTTTAGCTGTGTGTCTCCTGTCAGCGTGGCTGAATCACAAACATGTGGGCCTCATCATCATTAGCACTAGCGATTTATTCTGAGCTTGAAAGCGACTGTGTTTCCTGGGAAAAAAAAAAAAAAAGCTTTTACACTATTTTCTAGTAATCGAGCTAATTGGACAACACTTAGTCCTGCTTATCATGAGCCAAGAGTGACAGATGGAGACAGAACCCAAAGACTGGTTAACAATTTGTGAAGCTCCGAGCACCACTCCGTCTGAGAGAACGGTGCTCCCCTGGCTGGAGATGTGATTCGGGGATGAGGAGATGAATAGGAAGAAGAGAGAGAGAGTGTTTTATCTCTTTTACAGGCTTGCTCTGTCCTTCAGGGTTTGGAGTGCAGAAATGATGTCTTACCGTGTGTAAATATCGTAAATCTTGGACAGAAATGTGATATTTATCTCCTTTTATGTGATATGTTTTCTCACCTGAAGAATAAACGCTTATCGCGGCTCTAACACGTTCACGTTAGCTGTGCGAATCACGCACGTGTGCGAGATCTGGAACAATCGTTCATACTGAGAGAAAGAACAAACCGTACAGTCGGCTATACCGTGTGTGTCTGTGTGGGGGAAAATGTCGCCTGGATCCTATTTTGTCGCCTCGGCTTTAAGATACTTTATAAAAAAAAAAGACGTGGGAAAGTTTGTCTATATTGTTTGTCTACGGGACGATTTCCTCACACTCTGAGCATCAGGCTTTTAATCGAAATGTTTAATAGCTACAAACCTTATAGCGAAACCGACACGGTATATAATCGGATATCTTCCTGCGTCACGTTTGGACCTGCTGAAATTCATATGAAGGAGAAACACGATGGATTTCAGGAAATCCCACAGGTTCCAGTAATAAATGTCACCATTTGAAGACAGATAGGAAGAGTTTCGCCCTCAGGGAGCAACACATATTTCCAGAACAAGTGGAATGGATTGTGGATTGATTAACCTCTTCCCATAATGCACCAGGGAACAGAGGGAACATATAATGGACAGAGCAGACACCGTTTCCGATACTGACTGTCCAAGGTTGAATTGTGGAGCCACTTCTGTCTTTTGTTTTAAAGTTGAGGCTGTTAATGAGCTGAGCGTTGAAGTGAACACAGAGAGAAAGAGAGAGAGAGAGAGAGAGAAGGAGAGGGAGGGGGGAGAGAGAGGGAGCGAGAGAGAGAGTGGGGGGAAGGGGGGTGGTGGCATGAGGGTACCACCACCACCACTACAACCACCACCACCACCACAACCACCACCATTACAACCACCACCACCACTAGGCAGTCGTGGCCTAATGGTTAGAGAGTCTGATTCGTAACCCAAAGGTTGTGGGTTCGAGTCTCGGGCCGGCCACGACTGAGGTGCACTTGAGCAAGGTACCAAACCCCCATAACTGCTCCCCGGGCGCCGCAGCATTAAAAAAAAAAAAAAAAAAAAAAAAAAAAGCTCACTGCTCCGGGTGTGTGTTCACGGTGTGTGTGTGTGTGTGTTCACTGCTGTGTGTGTGCACTTCGGATGGGTTAAATGCAGAGAACAATTTCTGAGTATGGGTCACTTCACTTTTCTATGTCACGTCACTACAATCACCACCACCACAACCACCGCCAACACCACCACAACCACCACGACTACATCCGATCACCAATCTTTCTTAAAGGTAATGAGACAAAAAAGTGTTATATTGACAAAAAAATAAAACGCAAAAAGTGAGCATCTGTAAATAGCTCTGACTGTAACAAAGTGCTGACACTGGGGACTCCTTTCATGAGATAATAAATGGCTCTTCACATCAGGCTGTTTCGATATTTGTTGTAGTGACAGAGGAAAAAAAGCACACACACACACACACACACAAACCTGATTTTCTGCACACCACACATACACACCTACAAAATTAATCCATAGCTTAGTGCCTGGTGTGGGCTGGACAGGTGGAGGAAATGTGTCAGAATGTGATAAAGGAAAAACACACACACACACACACACACACACACACACACACACACACACACACACCCTATGCACATCACAAGTGCTGATCTGCTACAGTACGCTTAGCGAAAGCAATGACCCACAACACACACACACTTATACACACACTACACACACCACAAGTGCTGATCTGCTCAGAGATGAGCAGATAGCAATGACCCACAACACACACACACACACTGACCTAAAAGAGAAATCTACAGATCCAGCTGCTGTAAGCACATCTACTCACGCATCCTCAAGCTATCGGTGAAGTCCACGCTGAGTTGGATTTATTTTCTTCTTCTTTTTTGTTTATTTATTTATTTACTCTGCTTTAATTTGGCATAAATAAACGGTCCTAAAGGGCACGAGTCATGTTAGTAACGAGACATCATCTTTTCTGTTGTTTATTAATAAACACGCCACCACTTTTCCGAAAGTAATAAGAACTGCACTAGCAATATATCACCTTACTGTAGCTAGATTAAAAATAAGAGGTAATAAATACAAATGGAAAAAAGCTGCATAGGTACAGAAAAAAAATGAATGATAAAACCCCCCAGAAATGATAAAAAAAAAAATGCATCGCTACAGAAAAAAAGTCAATAAACAATAAAAACAAAGACGACAGAGACAATAACAGACGGGTATAGAAAAATAAATAAAAATAAACAAAAGAAAAAATTGAAAACAAAACAAATATGTGCACTAACAAAAAAAGTCATAAATAAAAAGATAAACATAATTGGCACATGTATGAAAATAGAAAAATGCAAAATAAATAAATAAATAATATATATATATATTATGTACTGTATGTATTATGTATCAAAGACATAAATAAATAAAAATAAACAATAAATAGAGGAAAATATTCATTCATTCGTTCATTTTCTACCGCTTATCCGAACTACTCGGGTCACGGGGAGCCTGTGCTCAGGCGTCATCGGGCATCAAGGCAGGATACACCCTGGACGGAGTGCCAACCCATCACAGAGCACACACACACACTCATTCACTCACACACTCACACACTACGGACAATTTTCCAGAGATGCCAATCAACCTACCATGCATGTCTTTGGACCGGGGGAGGAAACCGGAGTACCCGGAGGAAACCCCCGAGGCACGGGGAGAACATGCAAACTCCACACACACAAGGCGGAGGCAGGAATTGAACCCCCAACCCCGGAGGTGTGAGGCGAACGTGCTAACCACTAAGCCACCGTGCCCCCCCTCCCCGGACACAGAATGAAATAACAAAAATATACAAATAGAGACTAACAAATATTAAAATAAATTAAAAACAACACAGTAGGTATAATACAGTGTTTTATATATATATCATTCATTCATTCATTCATTTTCTACCGCTTTATCCGAACTACCTCGGGTCACGGGGAGCCTGTGCCTATCTCAGGCGTCATCGGGCATCAAGGCAGGATACACCCTGGACGGAGTGCCAACCCATCACAGGGCACACACACACTCTCATTCACACACTACAGACAATTTTCCAGAGATGCCAATCAACCTACCATGCATGTCTTTGGATCGGGGGAGGAAACCAGAGTACCCGGAGGAAACCCCCGAGGCACGGGGAGAACATGCAAACTCCGCACACACAAGGCGGAGGCGGGAATCGAACCCCGACCCTGGAGGTGTGAGGCGAACGTGCTACCCACCAAGCCTTTATATATATATATATATATATATATATATATATATATATATATATATATATATATATATATATATATGATATTAAGGTCTTATATATAAATCTGGTCAAGGTTTGGAGTCCTAACATCCATTTGGGGTAAAAATACACTATGACACAAAGGGGTATTATAGCAGCATTTTAAAGCGTAGATAATGAGTCACATTATGAGTCACCCTGCTGAGTCTCACGCCCCAGCTCTTACTCATGACCACCGACACACTCACGTGCGCTGTGTTATCCTAACACTCACCACCTGTTACACGCCGACACACTCCTGTGTGGGGCTGTTTGCACTGATTCTAGTAATGTGTTTCTTTTATATAACCCTGAACATAAGAAAAGTCTACAGTCTGAGGTCAGAGCTAGTTTTCGGCTACTTCCGGCATACCCGATAACCTCCATCTCTTTCTGTCGAGCTACACGTGTTACTCCTGAGATCCCAGAGCGATCCTGACATCTTCTACTTTCTGGATCTGCCTGATCCTTGTTGGAGGTCGGTCAGTCACTGCTGCTGAGGATGTTCCACTTGAACAGCCTGGAGATACATGAGATTACTGTGTAGCACTTAGAGCCCATGACGGTGGCCTTGGACAGCAATGGATACAAAGTGTTTTGCACTCAAGGCTCCATCAGTTTCCTGCTTACACGTTTATTTATAATCTCACTGTCTGAATCTGGTCCCTCCCAGATTTTGAGTCTGGTTCCTCTCTAGGTTTCTTCCTCGCATCGTCTCAGGTAGTTCTCTCATCGCCGTCACCTCCGGTGTGCTTACAAGGTATAAATCCACCATTTTATAAATGTGTATCCTTAATTGATATATTTCTGTACAGCCGCTACGTCCGTCGTTAGAGGCGCTATGGGAATAAAACCGAATCCATTTGAATTATTAGAAACGAGTTATTCTGTGTATGATATCTGCTGTATCTATCTGTCGGAGTGATATGGAGAGACGTCGTCAGAGAAGGCTGGAAGAAAAAAAACATCTCCGACAAGAAGTCAAACCGGCCGGCGCCTGCGTTTTGTAAAAGCTGACATTTGGGACCACTTGCTGCTGGAGGTAAAGAAAAGAGCTTTGCAATTTGTGAGATGGATTACGGCAAGATTAAACACTTTCATTTAAACACAAGCGATATGAGAAACCACATCAGACCACGTTTCCTCCTGGAGCTAGCTTTAGCAGGAAAAACTGCCGTGACTAACCGGAGAACCTGAGAACAGACAGCTGTATTAATGTCGGCACCCGACTCACAAAGGGCAAAGAAGATAATGAAATCTATCTGAACATTTATCACAAAGATCTGTGTCCTGGTTCTGTTCAAATCCGAGACTTTTGTTATTACACCGAGTGACAATATGCAGTCCCTGCTTTTCTTTAAAGACATGACCTTCAGTCTTCGCAGCAGGACACTGATACTGTACAAACTAAGCAGAACCGAACACAACACTACGGTCAGAAGATTCACGACTCACGATTCAATTCAGTTTGATTCGGTGGGCTACAGTTCAGTTATACGGTGATCCTCAGATCATAATGACAAAAAAAAGCAACAACAATGGGATTACTGAGGTACAATATTTTAATCTTTGCGATTCTTTACAACCATAACAGTCATCGTGGGAATATTAATGACTCGCTTTCTGATTCGATTCAGTTTGATTCGGTGGGCTACGATTCGATTATAAAATGATTTTCTTACAGTATTATGACACAAAAGATGGCTAAGACGGCAAAAAGATCGAATTATTGTTCAAAGATGACCTGTGAATCGAATTAAATTGAATCATGAGTCATATAAAGACTTTAGTGTTAGTGTTAAATCTATAACGAACTCAGAAACTACAAACCGTTGTAGAAAGGACATTATTTACATTGACATTATAACAGTCTCAGTTACTTTGCACTGTTCATGCTATAAGAAATTACAAGGGGGGAATCATTTCTTTTGTTGCTTGCATCATTTGTATTCAAAATATTTATGTTTAACGTACCCACATCCCAAAACTTTTCAAACCACACAAATATATACATACATACAACTCTTTAAGTCTTTCATGAGTATAAGCTTCAATATATACCCAACAGACATTAAGTCTATTGCAGGTGAGATCAAAAAATAGTCCAGTAAACAGATAGTAGTCTTATCTGTACATGAACAAGAAGGGGTTGTATGTTAAGGTCTGTGGCACAGAACCCGACTAAATCCCAGATAGAGTTTCTTCAGCCGAGTAAGCAACACATCTGTCCATACCCATCACACATAGTCATAACAGATGAACAAAATAATCCTCTTGGAGCAAACAATAAAGTTTCTCAAAGCATGGTTACGACGACCATCACCACAGATCATGATCACACACACACAGATCATACTCTTCAACTTCCTGTTTTATCCCTTACAGGACATATCCCTATGTGTGCCCCCTAGTGGCCAGGATGAATTATTAACAAAACTGTGTTAAACCCTGTGACAGGCAGTGACTGTTATAACATTATTTCACGTCCAGTGTCACACAAATGAGGATGAGGTTCATGTCTGAATCTGGTTCCTCTCAAGGTTTCTTCATCACGTCATCTCAGGGAGGTTTTCCTCACATACCGTCACCTCAGGCTTGATCATTAGGGATTGATTTCTGTAAAGCTGCTTAGAAATCGCTAAACAAACAAATTGAATTGACTCGAATAAAAGATATTTTATATTTTAACGTATTTCCAGCACCAGGAGCACTGCCTTCTACTGGCCTTACAAATAAATCCAAAAAAGAATGAAGATCATGAACCGGACTGGCTGATTAACTGATCAGGGAAAGCAACACTTCACTACAGACTACACAACATGACAAACCGCATATTAAACTCAAGTCCTTTGGCAGAATGTTGCTTTCAATCCTGTGCACAAATCCACACACACGTCCACAGACAAATGAGCTGATAAATGATGCATTGTGAGACATGAGTTGCAGTGTGCGCAGTAAAAAAGGGGGGAGAGAGAGAGAGAGAGAGAGAGAGAGAGAGAGAGAGAGAGAGAGAGAGAGAGATAGTGGGAAAAACAGTGAGAGAGAGATAGTGGGAAAAACACACGGAGAGAGAGATAGAGAGAAATAACGATAGTGGGAAAAACAGAGAGAGAGACAGAGACAGAGAGAAAGGGAGAGAAAAAGAGACAGAGAGTGACAGAGAGAGAGGGAGAGAGAGAGAGAGAGAGAGAGAGAGAGAGAGAGAGAGAGAGAGAGAGAGAGAGAGAGAGAAATAATGATAGTGGGAAAAACAGAGACAGAGACAGAGAGAAAGGGAGAGAAAAAGAGAGAGAGAGAGAGAGAGAGAGAGAGAGAGAGAGAGAGAGAGAGAGAGAGAGAAATAACGAAAGTGGGATAAACAGAGAGAGAGAGAGAGACAGAGATAGAGAGAAAGTCAGAGAAAAAGAGACAGAGAGTGAGAGAGAGAGAGAAGGAGAGAGAGAGAGAGAGAGAGAGAGAGAGAGAGAGAGAGAGAGAGAGAGAGAGAGAGAGAGAGAGATAGAGAGAGAGAATTAACGATAGTGGGAAAAACAGAGACAGAGACAGAGAGTGACAGAGAGAGAGAGAGAAATAGAAGACATAGGATAGAGAGAGAGAGAGAGAGATTGAGAGAGAGAGAGAGAGAGAGAGAGAGAGAGAGAGAGAGAGAGAGAGAGAGAGAATTAACGATAGTGGGAAAAACAGAGACAGAGACAGAGAGTGACAGAGAGAGAGAGAGAAATAAAGATAGTAGGAAGGACAGATAGATAGAGACAGAGAGAGAGAGAGAGAGAGAGAGAGAGAGAGAGAGAGAGAGAGAGAGAGAGAGAGAGAGAGAGAGAGATCAGAAAGAAGAAACCCATTAATACACAGAATTAAAAGAAATAAATAGAGAGATCCATGCCCGCACATCCTCTGTGTGTCGGCATGAATAAAGCCCAATAAGATGCAACAGTGACATGAAACAGAACTCAAAGCCGGGAAAGGCTCCTCACATCCTGCTGTGAATTCTATCAGTGCTCAGCAGACTCTCTTAACCAGAGCCCACACACCTCTCTGACATTTTGTGCGTCTTCCATTTGCACTGCTCGGTGTGTTTTAATGAGGCTGAAACGGCAGCTCCTTTTCCTCGGCATGATCAAAAGCCTGACCTGATGCAGGCGCCGTGATACCGAGCTCAGTCTGAAGGGAAAAATAAAACTAATGCGTGGCTGGCGTGGCTGGCACAACAAAGGAAAAGGAATCCAAATAAATCTGACACCTGACATGATCAGACATGGGAGTTATTTTCTCCTTTGAGGAGTGTCTTCGAATGAAAAGAGAAAGGAGCTGGAGGTGTTTGTGACGCTCGTGTCACAAAAGCGACGTATTACAATACCTGACGGCGTCTGAGGAAGATTAGAGCTTCACTGCCTTCGTGTCAGATCTCACTTACAAGCGCTCGATGGCCGGCGGCCGTTACGATACAATGAAAAAATATATAATATAATATAATATAATACAACATACTAGTTATTTGTAGTAGATGCCATGCACAAGGTCATTAAGAAAGAGAGAGCGAGAGACTGTTGGAAGTGTATCGCGTTCTGTACATGACACAAGAACTATACACACATAACTAAATAAAAACATAAAATATTTACTATTTATGTGACCGGTTATCTACACAGGGGACACGGTGGCTTAGTGGTTAGCACGTTCGCCTCACACCTCCAGGGTTGGGGGTTCGATTCCCACCTCCGCCTTGTGTGTGTGGAGTCTGCGTGTTCTCCCCGTGCCTCGGGGGTTTCCTCCGGGTACTCCGGTTTCCTCCCCCGGTCCAAAGACATGCATGGTAGGTTGATTGGCATCTCTGGAAAATTGTCTGTAGAGTGTGTGTGTGTGTGTGTGTGTGTGTGTGTGAGTGAATGAGAGTGTGTGCCCTGTGATAGGTTGGCACTCCGTCCAGGGTGTACCCTGCCTCGATGCCCGATGACGCCTGAGATAGGCACAGGCTCCCCGTGACCCGAGAAGTTCGGATAAAAGGTAGAAAACGCATGAATGAATATTTTCGATAATAAGAATATTACTTTCCTCGATCTACAGTACTTGAGACTTCTGAAAAAAGAAACATTATAAAGCCCAAAGCAAACAGAGGAATCGGTAGATGTTTTAAAATATCGTCCACATGAAAGGGTTAACACTGTGTTCGATATATCGGTTATCGGGTTTTTATGTATCGGGTATTTATTTCCTCGTCTCCGTCTTCGCGTGGGAAACAAGGTCACCGTGTGTCCGCTTCATTACTCCCCCTTTTCCCAGAGTATTTTTAACCCGAGCCCAATGTGTCTGCTCTGTGATGACCTGTTCTCCTGTGAGTCTGGGCCAGAGTGATTCCTGCCTCGTTTTACTGGGAGTCTGCAGCAGGCGTGTTCAGCACTGAGCTGATTAACATGACAAACCTGACACCTATCTGTGCGATCTCTCGGCTGCAGTTTTCCATTTTGTGTAAAATAGACTTGTTTTCTTCTGTAATCTCACACTATGGCATTAGTTCCGGATACAGACTCTGTGTACATCCTTTACGATGACGCTTCAGAAACGCTCGCTATTTATTGTCCAAATACGTTGATGAATTAATTAAGGGCATTCATTCATTTTCTACCACTTATCTGAACTACCTCGGGTCACGGGGAGCCTGCGCCTATCTCAGGCGTCATCGGGCATCGAGGCAGGATACACCCTGGATGGAGTGCCAACCCATCGCAGGGCACACACACCCTTATTCACTCACACACACACACTACGGACAATTTTCCAGAGATGCCAATCAACCTACCATGCATGTCTTTGTACCGGGGGAGGAAACCGGAGTACCCGGAGGAAACCCCCGAGGCATGGGGATAACATGCAAAGGCACGAGGTGGGAATCGAACCCCCAACCCTGGAGGTGTAAGGCGAACGTGCTAACCACTAAGCCCCCCTAATTAAGGGCAAGATTTGAAAAAAGAAACCGTTAAATCGTATATTTTTAACCATGAGTTGTGGAGATTTAATAACAGTTCTTGCAGGTAAAAAAAAAAAAAAAAACACGCAGCTTTACCTCGTTACCTCTGACTGACACAAAGTGCCGACACTTTAGACTCCTTCTGTAAATAAATCCTAAAGGAACGTTTCCTCACAGGAAAGTCCACCGTGTCTAAGGTACGTTTTACGGGGAGCATGTGCTGTACGAGTCTGTGAATGAGTGGTTGCTATAGGAACCACAATACGTTACGACAAGCTCATTGTGGTTGCTATAGGAACCACAATGCGTTACGACAAGCGCATGAATATAAACCTGTGATTTGCAGCTGTGCTTCTGTCAGAGCTGCTGTTAGAGAAAATGAATCAAATTCCTGACGACGAATCGTGGACTTTAGAAAGATCCGTATTCAATTTTCTCGGAGTGGAACTAATTCTAAGGCGTCTGCCAAACAGGTCCTAAATCTATGTGAGATTCCTTCCTTCCTTTCAGAGCTCCAGCATGACTGGATGCTGACAGCAATGCCATCTGAATGTGAGGATTGTTTTTTGCCTATAAATAAGGCAAATGACTGAAACAAATGAACAATATACAACGTGTTCACTCTGTAGTTGAGCTAATACGGTAAATACGTTGTAGGGAACATCGCAAGCGGCTTTTCTTTGTCCTTCATATTTGTCCGTCGTACATTTTCTGCTCTTGTTCACGTCGTCACATCGCTAATCAGACCAGACCCTGTGTGAGCATCAAAAGGCCAGATACTGTATATGACAAGTACGATATATCAAGTGAGGATGAATTAAGCTCCGCCTCCTCTATATTTCCAACCGTAATCGCCCTGTCATCTGCTAGAGAGGCAGCGAGCAATTAAAAATGTATTAAGAGTCATAAAATTATCAAATTATGTATAAAGAGTCTACACTAAGTAATCAGGACAAAAATGTTAAGCTGCAATGTTTGGCTCATTCTTTTCTTCCACTAGGGTTAAGAACGGAGAAGAGTAACGAGAGTATGTGTACTCACTCGTAAGGGTCGCTGGGGTCAGGTCCCTGGAGCTCAGAAGGGATAGGGATGCGTTTGTAGTACATCTCCCAGTCAAAAGCTCCTCGCATGGCATCTCCGGCTTGAGCCTCGTATCCAAAGTGGTTGTGGTCGATGACATCGATCATGGGACACACGATGGTCTTGGGGTTCTGGGCTATTTGGTCTGAGGGTGTGAAAATGGAAAAAAAAAGAGGGAAAGAGAGAGAGAGAGAGAGAGAGAGAGAGAGAGAGAAGCAGTGTTAGCCAGGCCCAAACTATGTGTCATCTATATCCCTTGTGTTTTGTCTGCAATGTAGGAAGGTAAGGGAAAAAAATGGAGGGAGGGTGTTGGTGTGACGACTGCCTGGATGCCTGGGGAGTCTCGGTCCGTTTCTAGCTCACTTGGCCTCTTTAGCTTGACTCGCCCCAGTGGGAAGTCTCTGAGAAATTGAAGCTGCCTGGCGATTAGAAACAATTACAGAGCTTCTAAGTGGGTTTGGTCCACGGAGGCACGGACACGGAGACCCCCAGCCTCCAGCGAGTCAGCCATAGATAAGCTGGCCCAGATCTGTCACCCAGAAAGGGACCCTCCCTCAACGCTACTGCTCAGGCGTGAGATACTGTACGTAGACGAGATGTGAACATGTGTTCGGACAAACTGACACACACACGTGGAGCGAAAAGGTATTCGAGTGTCTAGCGAGAGACGTGGTGAGGGACACAGAAGCAATTTACACTCGCAGCTTCGTGTCCTTCATGTCCATAGGATTCTGTTTGTCCTGCACTCGAGTGTTGGACAAGACGGAATTACACAAGCTATCGGATGAGAAGCTCTCGCTAATCGTGAAGTATGATTAATAAATATAATATGTTTACTCTGAGCTTTATATCAACAGGAGGCTTGTTTGTGGAGACTGTGTTCGTGTGTGTGTGTGTGTGTGTGTGTGTGTGTGTGTGTGTGTGTGTGTGTGTGTGTGTGTGAGACGGACACAAAAAAGGCTTCTCCTGAATAGCTTAAACACAAACAGGCTGCATGCTCACATCAGTACGGACGCCTCTATTGATTTTGAACTATCTTTGGTTTTTGCTCTGGCTTAAAAAATAAATAAATAAATAAATAAATAAATAATGCACTCGCTTCCTCTGGCTGAATTCACTGTTTTTTTTTTTTCTTTTCTTTTTCTTTTTTTTCCCCCCATCTCGCCATTTCAGACATGGCTCTTAAGCGGTGTTGATCTGAATACTCAAGATGTTTACTCTGTTGCGGTCTCAAAAGGACGGCAGGGAGAAAATTTCCAATTAAGAATGAGAAGTGAGGAGAGAGAAGAAAAAAAAAAAGAAAGCAGAGCAAAATGGACTCCATGGCCTCAGCGCACTGTGTGGGTGGACGGCATCAGGTTGAATTGGAGAGATGAAGCAATTCTGTGTGTGTGTGTGTGTGTGTGTGTGTGTGTGTGTGTGTGTGTGTGTGTGTGTGTGTGTGTTTATTTGGAGCCTGGCTGGAGTTGAAGTCTATGAGGACTAATGTGCAATCTAAAATAGATCTCCGATGTCTGGTCCGAGTGATATTTCTTTAGATCAATTCCGTAATTAGGCTCTGTGAGCGATCGCAGTGTCTACACCATGTCTTCTATTTAGCTGTGTGGTAAAAGCTCACTGTAAAGACTCACATCCTTCAGTGTGACATTAAAGCCTGGACAAGTGAATAAGACATGTGATGATACTTATATATTGTATAGTGTACGTGAGTCTAAATATGTAAATGTGGTGAATACTTGTGAAATCTACTAGTAATACAGTACTACTACTACTACTACTACTACTACTACTACTACTACTACTACTACACTACTACTACTACTACTACACTACTACTACTACTACTACTACTACTACTACTACTACTACACTACTACTACTACTACTACACTACTACTACTACTACTACTACTACTACTACTACTACTACACTACTACTACTACTACTACTAATAATAATAATAATCATCATCATCATCATCATAGGGGGGCACGGTGGCTTAGTGGGTAGCACGTTCGCCTCACACCTCCAGGGTTGGGGGTTTGATTCCCACCTCCACCTTGTGTGTGTGGAGTTTGCATGTTCTCCCCGTGCCTCGGGGGTTTCCTCCGGGTACTCCGGTTTCCTCCCCCGGTCCAAAGACATGCATGGTAGGTTGATTGGCATCTCTGGAAAATTGTCTGTAGTGTGTGAGTGTGTAAGTGAATGAGAGTGTGTGTGTGCACTGTGATGGGTTGGCACTCCGTCCAGGGTGTATCCTGCCTCGATGCCCGATGACGCCTGAGATAGGCACAGGCTCCCCGTGACCCGAGAAGTTCGGATAAGCGGTAGAAAATGAATGAATCATCATCATCATTATTTGCCAATACTGTTCTCAGATACAAGAAACACTGTGTATAAGCTGATGCTGAATCTTATCAGATATTTACTTCTTTAAAGCTGTGAAAATGCCTAAATACATGATGTCACAAAGTGCAGCCAAAAACAGTGAACATCAGCAGGAACAATCCAAAAATACAAGAAGCAGGAAGTGGAACAAGATCAAAAACAAGAACATAACAAGACAGGTGAAAAAGTTTGGTTAAAGGTGGGGTCTGCGTTGTCTGAGAACTGCTTCGGAAAACTGAGTCGGGGCGACAAACAAACAAACAAAAAAATCAAAACAAACGTGTAGCCAATGAGCAGAAAGGGGCGGGTCTTGTCAATATGGGAGGAGAGAGTGTTCAGTGCGCATGTGTGACATTAGCAGAAAGCGGTTTTAACATTCACATGGAGGATAAAAACAAAGAAAGAAAGCGAAGAATTGGAGTTTCCCGAGTCAATAACTCCTGAGCTAAACGCTGTTACTACACAAAACGCGGTTGTAGCTGCCTCTCTACATTACTACGATAGAAAAGAGGTGTTATTTGTGTAGTAATAGCGTTTAGCTCAGGAGTTATTGACTCGGGAAACTCCAACCTGTGAATATGTGGCCAACTTCCTGCTTTCTTTGCTTTCTTTCTTTGTTTTTATCCTCCATGTCAATGTTAAAACCGCTTTCTGCTAATGTCTCACATGCACACTGAACACTCTCTCCGCCCATATTGATAAGCCCCGCCCCTTTCTGCGCATTGGCTACACGTTTGTTTTGATTTTTGTTTTGTTTGTTGTCCCGACTTTTCTGAAGCATTTCTCAAACATCAGAGACCCCACCTTTAAGTCAGGTACATCAAGATCATGAGTGTTACTTTGCAATGTGTGTGTGTGTGTGTGTGTGTGTGTGTGTGTATGTGTGTGTCAGTCTCATACTGTGGTGGTAGGTGCGCTCTGGAAGTAAGTGAAGCTGATTTCACCTCAGCTTCAGCTTCTCACCAGTGCTTTGATTTTCTTGTTTGTTTAAACACCTGTTGGTCTGTGTGTGTTTCCTCCCAACAGACTTTTAGACTCACGTATCCATTGACTCCGTGCCTCGGGGGTTTCCTCCGGGTACTCCGGTTTCCTCCCCCGGTCCAAAGACATGCATGGTAGGTTGATTGGCATCTCTGGAAAATTGTCCGTAGTATGAGAGTGTGTGTGTGTCTGTGTGTGCCCTGCAATGGCTTGGCATTCCGTCCAGGGTGTATCCTGCCTTGATGCCTGATAGGCACAGGCTCCCCATGACCCGAGAAGTTCGGATAAAGCGGTAGAAAATGAATGCAGTGTGCTCAGTGCTTTGTTACTGAAGGTGAACTCATCTTTGGAGGAAACCGGAGTACCCGGAGGAAACCCCTGAGGCACGGGGAGAACATGCAAACTCCACACACACAAGGCGGAGGTGGGAATCGAACCCCGACCCTGCAGGTGTGAGGCGAACGTGCTAACCACTAAGCCCCTTTTTTATTATTATTATTATTATTATTATTATTATTATTATTATTATTATTGAAGATGGCATGAATATGATACACAGGATCGATACCCATACCAGCAAAAACGATGGAGAAAAGACATCTACTAACTAATGCAAGTGATTCAGATTAGGAACAGGTAAAGTTTCTATATAAATAGACTAGCTTGTATTTTTTTCCATATATTTACATTTACATTTACGTCATTTGGCAGACGGCCTTATTCAGAGCGACGTAGAAAAGTGCTTCCAAGTCACTATCAATGAACACGTCGATACCGGCTCGCTAGGTCACAGATACGTGAATCCATTGATTCATATTGTGAGCTTGAATATCAATGGTGCAAGAGAGTACAGCAAGAGAATGAAGTTATATGTGTATGTACTCATGAACATCGGGGGAGCAGACCTGTCGAAGGTAGAGGACCTGGACCTTGTCAAACAAGTCTTACTGTACATCACCGGTGGTCCTCCCTAACATCACAGGAGCGTGTTTGGTGATGCACCATCAGCATACAGAGACCTGTAGAAGTTGGGACCCTTTCCTCAGCTGAACATTGCTCCCGACCTTGACCAGTGTGAAGGTCTCCTCCTGGAGAGATGGACTTTGGGACTTTTTTTGGGGAAGCTGCTCCACAGAGCCTATGTTTAGCACGTTTGCCTCACACCTCCAGGGTTGGGGGTTCGATTCCAGCCTCCGCCTTGTGTGTGTGGAGTTTGCATGTTCTCCCCGTGCCTCGGGGGTTTCCTCCGGGTACTCCGGTTTCCTCCCCCGGTCCAAAGACATGCATTGTAGGTTGATTGGCATCTCTGGAAAATTGTCTGTAGTGTGTGAGTGTGTGAGTGAATGAGAGTGTGTGTGTGTGCCCTGTGATGGGTTGGCACTCCGTCCAGGGTGTATCCTGCCTCGATGCCCGATGACGCCTGAGATGCCCCGGGACGTTCGGATAAGCGGTAGAAAATGAGCGAGAGAGTGAATTTCTTATGTGTTTGTAATAACAAGCTCTGGTTGTTCCAGATCCTGTGTTTAAGCAAAGCTAAAGTTTGTTTCCGTATGAAAAAGGTTGAACATTACAAATCAGTTTGGCCCGTGACTTTATCTCAGTTATAAATTTTGGCCCACTGTGACTTTGAGTTTGTCACCCCTGAGCTAGGTGTTTAACCAGTGAGGACTTACAGTACAGCCAAGGGGGGTGTTGTTAATGAGGGAGACCACTCATACCTAGAGAGACCTTTGGTTATTACCTCGTCAGGAGTAATAGGAGGGACTTTAGACAGCATGACATTTATAATTGGGGGACTGAGGGGAGAAACCGATTGTAGTTCATTATTCACTACAATGCCTTTCTGACTCAGTTTGCAAACTTATTGAACATCGTTCAAAAAAAAATAAAAAATCCCAACTGCACTGTTCATACGGGAGGCAGGGACAATGTTCTCGTGCCCCACCATGTACCCCACCTCTAAAACACACACACACCACCCTCACACTGTGCTGGCCAGTCACACTTTCACACAGTTTGGTGCTCTGAGCCACCATGCTCCTCCACCACGCTGCTCACTCACACACACACACACACGCACACACACACACACACACACACACACACACACACACACACACACACACACACACACACACACACACAAACAAACAAACACAGGTTAAACACAGTGTTGGGATACTGATCGGAAGGTCATGGGTTCGAAACCCAGGTCCACCAAGCTGCCACTGCTGGGCCCCTGAGCAAGGCCCTTAACCCTCAGTTGCTCAGTTGTAAGTCACTCTGGATAAGGGAGTCTACTAAATGCCGTAAATGTAAAAAAAATTGGCAAGACGCCAACCGCTCTCACTCGCTCAACACACCACCCTAACTCTTCCACCGCGCATGCGTGGAGAGAGAAAGAGAGCGAGAGAGTGCAAGAGAGAGACAGAGAGAGAGAGAGCAAGAGTGGCAGAGAAAAAGAGAGAGAGTGAGAAAGAGAGAGAGAGATAACAAGAGTGAGAAAGAGAGAGAGAGATAACAAGAGTGAGAGTAGAAAGAGAGAGAGAGAATGAGAAAGAGAGAGCAAGAGACGGAGAGAGAGAATGAGAGAGCAAGAGACGGAGAGAGAGAGAGAGCGAGAGACAGTGAGAGAGCGAGAGACGTGAGCGTGAGTGAGAGAGATAACAAAAGTGAGAGAGAAAGAGAAAAAGAGAGAGAGCGTGAGTGAGAGAGCAAGAGTGAGAGAGCGAGAGAATATCTGAAAGAGAAAAATAAATAAAAAGAAATCGGCCACCTCATGATTCTCTTTTTTATCAGCCCACTGCAGGAGTGACCAGGAAACGCATTTGATTGGTGAAATTGGTCGATTTGGAGGAAGGAGATAAGTGTGATTTTTTTTTTTTTCGTTGAGGTTGATTTTTCTTTTTCTTTTCTTTTTTTTTTTCACACTGATTGAAAAGCAGGAGAAAATGTACATCTTGTGCCCTCCCCATAAACAAACAAACAAACAAACAAACAAACGGGTAGCTGAACGTACCGAGCAGAGGAGGCAGCCAGTTGATGTTAGCTTCGCAGTGCGAGTCTAGGAAGGTGAGCACTTCCCCTTTAGCCACAGACGCTCCCAGGAGGCGAGTGCGTATCAAACCCTCGCGCTTCTTCGTCCGTACGATCCGCACCTTCGGAAACCTGGACATGTACTCCTCCAGACGAACCCCCAGGTGCTCTGAGAGAAGAGCAGACAGACAGAGAAAGAGGGACGGACGTTAGACGTTAATTATGACATCATTCATTTCAGTGACTTGGAAGCAGATTAATTAGTGTAGCTCAAAGCGCTGCGTTAAATCCTGTCTGTCTCTCCCACATGTTACTGCATACAAGCTGGAATTTGTAAAAGAGGTTAAGTTCATCTGTGTGTGTGTGTGTGTGTGTGTGTGTGTGTGTGTGTGTGTGTGTGTGTGTGTGTGGTTCTGAAGCAGTGACATGTTAATCGAATCTCACTTTTGTTTCTCCAAGCCCAGTTCAAGAGCATTAATGTTTAACGTCCCTTAAGATCCCCCTGCTGTTAACACTTAATTGAATTGTTGAAGCCTGTGTTTCTTGAATATTAACCAATCGTAGCAGAAACTCCACCCGGGCCTCTATTTACAGCACGGCTTTCTTCCCCTTTTCCATTCCCTTTATAGTAGCAATATAGTCTAAATGAATAATGCGACCTGCAAATCCAATTAGAAATCATTTAATAACATTGCGAGGCCTGCTGTGAGTTAACGGAGCTGGATCTCTGCATTAAAACAACACTGCGCTTTCTCTGACAAGCACAGGAAGTGGAAAGAAATATCCTCCGCCGCCGGAGTGAAAGAGTTCATTAAAGGGAAATGAAGGGGTCCTGGGATCAGATGAGGTTGTTCTTACGCTCGAAAGGATTCATTCACTCACTCATTTTCTACCGCTTATCCGAACTACCTCGGGTCACGGGGGGCCTGTGCCTATCTCAGGCGTCATCGGGCATCGAGGCAGGATACACCCTGGACGGAGTGCCAACCCATCACAGGGCACACACACACTCTCATACTACGGACAATTTCCCAGAGATGCCAATCAACCTACCATGCATGTCTTTGGACCGGGGGAGGAAACCGGAGTACCCAGAGGAAACCCCCGAGGCACGGGGAGAACATGCAAACTCCACACACACAAGGCGGAGGTGGGAATCGAACCCCCAACTCTGGAGGTGTGAGGCAAACGTGCTAACCACTAAGCCACCGTGGCCCCCAGAAAGGATTCACAAAACATGCAACGGTTCGTTATGAGAACAAGAAATCAAACATTTCCGAGCCAATGAACGATTATGAGCTCGAACGCTGATGTGCAGGGATGTACTGTAGTAGCCTAGTGGTTAAGGTGTCACGCTACCAATCAGAAGGTTGTGAGTTTGATTCCTACGTCCACCGGGTTCCCAATGCTCGGCCCCTGAGCAAGGCCCTTAACCCTCAGTTGTATAAAAAAATGTAAGTCGCTCTGAATAACGGCGTCTGCTAAATGCCGTAAATAATGACAGCTAGACAGAATCTTTAGCTACCGTGAAGCTAATGCTGAACCTCAGCGCTCTCAGACCTCATTTACTCTTCAATATCGCTCTTCGTGTTTTTTAGTTGCGGCCAAATTGCTTGTCTGCTGCCACAGAAGAACATCCACGGCTTTCTGGAGACGTGAGTGATTTTAACTCGACTTGGCAAACGGATGTCACAGATTATAAAGACAAACGTGGCACTTTTACACAAGTCTGATTATTGCTGAATATCTGTACACAAAATAATAAAACCCCCATCTTTTTTTTTTCTCATTTCCGAGGTGTGCGAAATAAAGATGCAGACCATTAATACTCGTGCAAGCTGTAGCTGTATCGCCTCCTCGCAGGCATGCTGTGTGTGTGTGTGTGTGTGTGAGTGTGTGTGTGATTAGACCCAGTGCAAGCTCTAGATTACACATAATAACACAAATGTGCTGAAGGGCTTTAAAAGCAAACAGGCCGCCGTGGGGAAGTGCTGTAATGTACATAGCCGGGCTACATGTCGCTTTCAGCAGTACGGAGGAGAAACCAAGGACGTGGCAACGCGGCAATATTCTGCTCCACTAGAGGCCACGGTGCTGTGAAACGGTGTGTTAATCTGCTCCAACACACCTGCTGAACGGCTCTGTAGCGCATCGGCGAGTCGGGAAACACGGAGGTTGGAAAAGCTACGGCTAAACTTTCTGGCTAGGGTTGGGAAAGCTCCACGCTGATAGCAGCCTGGGGTAACCGACATGGTCGTAAGTCACACTTTCTACTCTGGAATCTCTCCTGAACTGAAATATGTCGCTCGTTTCATGGTCTGTAAGAAATAAACATCTCGCTACATAAACGTAACCTCCTCACCAACCAACCTCACCTTTTTTTTTATCTCTTAAATTATTTTTGGTTGTCTGTCTGAATTAAGGCAAGGTGACGTCAGGCTGGTTTTCCCAGACAGCCTCGCATTTAATCTCTGAACCCACTGGGTTAAATAAACAAACAAACAAACAAACAAACAAACAAATAAATAAATAAATAAATATTTGTTTATAGACGGAGGAGATGAGTGATGTCTCTAAAAGAAAGAATTCTCTACAGGACAGAGCGACATTTAAATCCTGGAATGTTTCTCAGAATCTCAGCGGAGTCGAGTCGCTTGGCATTTGCTCTCAAGGAAATAGCAACACTTTACATGATATTTTCAGAAATGTGTGTGTGTGTGTGTGTGTGTGTGTGTGTGTGTGTGTGTGTACATGTGTCTGTGTGTCTTTGTGTGTGTATGTTCAAGTGTGTGTGTTTGTTTGTGTGTGTGTGTGTGTATACATGTGTCTGTGTGTCTTTGTGTGTGTATGTTCAAGTGTGTGTGTTTGTTTGTGTGTGTGTGTGTGTGTGTGTGTGTGTGTGTGTGTGTGTGTGTATACATGTGTCTGTGTGTCTTTGTGTGTGTATGTTCAAGTGTGTGTGTGTGTTAGTTTGTGTGTGTGTGTGTGTGTGTGTATACATGTGTCTGTGTGTCTTTGTGTGTGTATGTTCAAGTGTGTGTGTGTGTGTGTTTGTTTGTGTGTCTGTGTGTCTTTGTGTGTGTATGTTCAAGTGTGTGTGTTTGTGTGTGTGTGTGTGTGAGCATGTGTGAATACGTTTGCATGTATGTGTGTCTGTGTGCATGTGTGTGTGTGTATGTGTGTGTGTGTGTATCTGAGTATGTGTGATTACGTTTGCATGTACGTGTGTCTGTGTTCATGTGTGTGTGTGTGTGTGTGTGTGTGTATGTGAGCATGTGTGAATACGTTTGCATGGACGTGTGTCTGTGTTCATGTGTGTGTGTGTGTGTGTGTGTGTGTATGCGTGTGTGTGTGTATGTGTGTGTATGTGTGTGTGTGTATGTGTGTGTATGTGTGTGTGTGTATGTGTGTGTGTATGTATGTATGCGTGTGTGTGTATGTGTGACTATGTTTGCATGTACGTGTGTCTGTGTTCATGTGTGTGTGTGTGTGTGTGTGTGTGTGTGTGTGTGTGTGTGTGTGTGAGATTCACAACACTCTGTTCCATTGTACAGCAGATACACATCTGGCTTAATTGAATCATGTCACATCTCCATCTTTATCCAAAAGTACAACATCTGAGGATCTGATGGTTACACGTTTAGCCGTGAAGCTCAGCAGATCCACCTTAATCCTGATCCTGGCCATAAAACACACGTCACACGTCACATTCCTGCTACAACTTTAACAGACCAAACTTCCCATCAGCCCCAGAGCAGGTGAAGCAGAAAAATGCTGCAGAGACACTTTTATTTTTTCACAGACGGCACCATAATAAATCTTGGCAGTGACAATCATTTCAGCCCAGATACTGAGGTCCACAGAGTCAGTGGAGCATCAGAGCAGGAGAGAGTGCAGGATTTATTCCTCTGATCCTCCGCACATAACAGTGGGAGTGGGAGATCCAAAAGAGGTGTGTGTGTGTGTGTGTGTTATTAGAAAGCAGAACGTTTTCAGAATTCTTCCTCATTGTCCCTCCTGCCTTCATAGCTCAGAGAGTTTCAGTCATTGAAGCAGACGTTCCAGTAGAAGTGTGTGCTCAGTAGAAGTGTTTGCTCAGTAGAAGTGTGTGCTCAGTAGAAGTGTGTGCTCAGTAGAAGTGTGTGTTCAGTAGAAGTGTGTGTTCAGTAGAAGTGTGTGCTCAGTAGAAGTGTGTGTTCAGTAGAAGTGTGTGCTCAGTAGAAGTGTGTGCTCAGTAGAAGTGTTTGCTCAGTAGAAGTGTGTGTTCAGTAGAAGTGTGTGCTCAGTAGAAGTGTGTGTTCAGTAGAAGTGTGTGTTCAGTAGAAGTGTGTGCTCAGTAGAAGTGTGTGTTCAGTAGAAGTGTGAGACATTCCAGTAGAAGTGTGTGTTCAGTAGAAGTGTGTGTTCAGTAGAAGTGTGAGACATTCCAGTAGAAGTGTGTGTTCAGTAGAAGTGTGTGTTCAGTAGTGTGTGTTTGACTTGCACTTGCGCTGAGCTCTCGGGACACCGGGAAAAAACGTCAAGTGAAATAAAAGTCAGTGCAGTTATTAAAGCTAATGTTACAGAGCTGCTAAAGAGAGATGTTTGGAGAGTTAAGTTATTTTTCTTTATTAATTTTTACTGTATAAGAAGTGGTGTGTGTTTGTGTGTGTGTGAGAGTGTGTGTGTGAGAGAGAGTGTGTGTGTAGGTGTGTGTGTGTCTATGTGTGTATATGTGTGTGTGTGTGTATATGTGTGTATGTGTGTGTGTGTATGTGAGTGTGTGTGTTTATATGTGTGTATATGTGTATGTGTGTGTATATATGTGTGTGTATATGTGTGTGTGTTTGTATGTGTATGTATATATGTGTGTGTGCATATGTGTGTGTGTATGTGTCTGTGTGTATGTGTGTGTATGTGTATATATGTGTGTGTGTGTGTGTGTGTGTGTGTGTGTGTGTGTGTGTGTGTAAGCTCCTGTAAGAGCGAGCTCTTGCTTGTGACAGTTTCAGTCTCTAATCACAGCGGTGTGAGTAAAGCAGCTTATTTATTTATTTATTTTTAAACACTGTAAAATACTAGTGCAGTGAACAGCATCTGTTTATTTAACCGTTTATAACCACACACGTTTGAGCTTCTTCACTTCCTCCGTGACCGAAGTTTTTATACTCACTGTAGTCATTTTCTCTTACTGTGTCTCGATAATGACGCATATCAGAAAATGCTAATACAATTTTATTAATAAGAATAAATACTTTGATTCATTAATGAGTGATAAATCATGTTAAATAAAGTCCATTCTCTGGGGTCGAAGGGTTCACGAACTCAAACCGCAAGACTCACTTCACTCCCTCACATGATGGCTCTGAGAGAGAAAATGTCTGGGCTCTGAAGTGAAGAAACTCTGATTGAGTCCAGCAGGTTTGAACACAACTAAGTTCTGTAAGTACACTGACAGAGAGAAGAAACACGGGTCACTCGGGGCATCTGTTTACTGTGTCTGAATCAGAGGGCAATCGATATTGTTAGTTTGTTTGGTGTTTGGCTTTGATTCCACCTGGTACATCATTTTACGAACCAAAAAAAACAAAAAAAACCCCAAAAAAACAAAGGGCTGAAAAAGGCCTTATAAAGAACGGATGGAAAAATGTAACCAAACCCCTGTGAAGTGAGTGTAGAATTCCTATAAATAAATGAACCAATAAATAAGAAAGAAAATAACCAAAAAATCAATCAATAAATAAATAAATAAATAAATAAATAAAGGGGTCACGGTGGCTTAGTGGTCAGCACGTTCGCCTCCAGGGTTGGGGGTTCGATTCCCGCCTCCGCCTTGTGTGTGTGGAGTTTGCATGTTCTCCCCGTGCCTCGGGGGTTTCCTCCGGGTACTCCGGTTTCCTCCCCCGGTCCAAAGACATGCATGGTAGGTTGATTGGCATCTCTGGAAAATTGTCCGTAGTGTGTGAGTGTGTGAGTGAATGAGAGTGTGTGTGTGTGCCCTGTGATGTGTTGGCACTCTGTCCAGGGTGTATCCTGCCTCGATGCCCGATGACGCCTGAGATAGGCACAGGCTCCCCGTGACCCGAGGTAGTTCGGATAAGCGGTAGAAAATGAGTGAGTGTGTGAATAAATAAACAAACAAACAAACAAACAAACAAACAAATAAATAGCCAGCACTAAATACGTGATGACATTATTTATATAAGTAACTAGTTTAAAGCATTATGTGTCGTATCCAGTGCTTATTTTCTTTTCTGGCTGTAGTGACATTTGTGTAGAACTACAGCTCTGTCCTTTGGCTCAGTTTGCATCTTGCAGCTCTGGCTAGCGTCTCAAAAAAAAGATCTACCGAAAAAACTTTAAAAAGATGCATCCCAAAACACACAACGTATTCGATTCACTTTCTGCGAGTGATTCAATTCACTGAATCACTGAGTCAAATCAATCCGCGTTACCAGTGTCCTGGGTGATCGGATCACGAGCGCTAAAGAGAGATAGATTCATGTGTGAAATAATTAAACGTGTCTCGAGGACATGATGTGAGCCGATTCAATCGATCTACCCCGGGAGGTGGTCTGGGACACGTATGTCCACATCTTACTGGGGCTTTTTACACCTGGTCACTTCATGTATTTTCTGTGAGCAGATAGCTATCCGATGGTAAAAAGACCAGGTCTAAACGCCCTCCGAAACGTTTTGGAGACGGATATAAATCCGATGGTACAAACCCCTTCAGGAGGAGGTCTGGGACGCGTTTCAGATGAAACTGGACAGGTGTAAATGCATGTGGTTGTTCAAGCCACATACGTCAGTGCTATACTCCTCCCAAAAGGAAGTACGTCACCCGCAGGTGATCTTTCACCCAGGCGTCTCGTCGGGTCTTAAAACGCGCTGCTGCCGCCAGCGAAAACGCAGCAAACAGTAAATGTTGTTTTTTTGTAGAATAACCGTCGTAACCAGTTTTTTCCGTCTTCTTTTTGATCGCATTCTGAAAACCGCATACACCAAAGTGTGTTCCGTTTCAATGACCCCGGAAATGAGGTAAACTATATCAGCATTTTGGGCGGGAGTAAAAAGATTGGATCGATATCCGATTCGCCGAGACGCGTTCATGTGGCCTGATGTAAATGGAACAGTTTTAACAAATCAGATAGCTATCGGATCAGAGACAACACACATGAAGTGACCGGGTGTAAAAAGGTTAGATTAAGGTTAAAAAAATAATGTTACTCAACTGTAAAGGCACAAGGTTAGTGATCCTAAAGTCAGGGGATGAAGCTGCCACTGCTAGAATGTTGAGCAAGGCCATTAAGGGTTAATGCTCTACAAGTACATAATGTACCCTAGCTGACCCCGTGCTCTGAGCCTGACTTTATAACAAGCTGAGACATGTGCGAACGCAAATGTTTCACATTACTGAAAGGTAAAAATAAATAAAACTAAAATAAAACTTGTCCTTCTGATAGTCCGCATCGCTGCCCGAGCTGTGAGATAAAAGCAGCTGCTTTTAATAGCTTCATTCTTCTTCTTCTTCGTCTCATCTCATCTCTCATTCATTGATAAGATTCATTAGTAGCGCGGATGACTAAAAGCTTTAAAAGAGTCTGTAAAAGAGTCACATGAGACGGGATTGGCGAGACTTTTCCGCCTGAGAATATGATGCGCTCTGGGAGACGGATGTAATAAAGTGCGTGACAGTTTTCCTGCGGAAGAGAACACGAGAAGGTTCTGTACAAAACACTGGACATACTGTAGCTCTGTAGCTACGGGCCTCACAATTGCCGTACAACACTGTCGTATTTTACAATCTTAAATAAATGTCACGGTGGTTTATACAGTACATCGCTTTATGGATTTAAAAATGCAGTAGAGAGGCTTGGGATGAAAATTGTGTGTGATAATAGATGTGTATCTTTTCCTGAAGATGTGTGTGTGAGACTGAGAAACGCTTCACGCCACGAGTCTTCGGGTGTGAATAATCTCTCCGGGTATATTTATAGCCATTACGCCCTTGTGGTCTTAAGAAAGCTGTTAAGAGCATGTGCAAAGTGGTGGGTGTGAAGAAGTCTGTCTTTCTTCTCGCTCTCCATGCCTCTTTGTCCTCTCCTGTCTCTCTATCTTTCTCTCCGTCGGCCTCCGTCGGCGCTCTATTTCTCTCTGTCTACTGTATTACGCTCTTGATTTGTCCCTCACTCCCTCTCTCCTTCCTGCGAGCGGTTGTTCGGATGAACTCATAAATCACGCCGGTTGATGTTTAGCGGGTGATGAAGGCAGCGGCAAATAAACTGTTATGGAGAAAAGAAAAGAAAAAAAGAAAAAAACAAACAAACAGGGAAAGGTTCAGCACGCCAAAGGCCACTCCATGACAGCCCGTGATAAAAAGACTGTTTGTAGCCGTCCCTTCCCCGGTGCGGTGGATCATTCATCCGAGACTCTTCAGCGTTTCTTAATTTCCAGACTTCTTTATCATTAATATCGCATCGGGACTAAAAGGGACTGAGAGTTCTCGTACCGAAAGCAATCGTGTTTTAACGAGGGAGCGTCGATATGCAGACGTGAGTCTTGGTGTTAATAAGCGCTGTATTAAGACTATGTTCAGTTCTAATTGGACTGATTAATCAGCAAGGAATGTGGTGAAATGTAGAGCTCTATTAGCCATAAGGAAACTCTAATAGCTCTTGACTATTATTAGTTCTTCGCCCGTTTGTTTAGCAGAGGCTGTGAAAAATAAAAAATAAATAAAGAAAGAAAAACTAAAGAAAACAAGAGTTTTATGGGTTGTGAAACTGTAATCAGGGACTTTAATTATAGAGCTGACATAAAAAGTCTATGGAATCACACACACACACACACACACACACACACACACACACACACACACACACACACACACACACACACATATATATATTATAGTCTCTCCTGCAATTCACAGCAATTCATTTTGTGGCCAAAACAAAACAAAAAAAACGTCTTCTTTTCTTCTTCTTTTAAACGAAAGAGAGCTTTGGCTGAACGAGTGTTGTGATGGCACGAAGTCACACTATATTTCTCGGCCCAAACGTGCAGAAACTCTGCAGCCATTCTGACAAATTTCGCTTCATTCCTGCGATCGCGAAATCTTAAAATCCTGGAGAGACTAAAAACAGTTAGAAAGTGAATTCTGAATAAAACACTAAGCAAGTCTGTCTAACGTACTGGACCTACTGCGCGTACGGTGCTCCGACTGCGCTGTGTATTTTAGAGCTATGCCAGAGGCCAGTGTGTAAATAAAAGAAACCCCACTGCTCCCTCCTCGTCCTCGTCCTCGTCCACGCTTCTGGCTGTCTCCAATTTACTCGACCAGCCTTTAGACTGGAGGAGACAACACACACACTCCCTTGAACAACTCATAAATCTGCCTCTGGAGCGAGATCAATGCTCAGACTCGATTCCCATTTATTATACTCCTCTTTTAAAGCGGCGCAGAAAATGAACTTCTCGTTCCAGCGTCGGGAATCCGGAGAGACCGCGAACGTGGAACAAGAGAAAAGTCTGATGACTTGGGGAGCAGTTTGGTTTTATCAGTGTGAGGATTCTTCAGTGTGTAGTGGGTGGAATCAGGCACGACGTGTAGCCAAAATACGGTACTAGGACTGATGGGAACCTTCGGAAAGTGGGAGCGTGTTTAGAGCTCAAGCCGGTAATTTTCTTCTTTGAAGTGTGGAGATAATGACGAAGCGAGGTTAACTACCCTGATGTCTGTTTCATTTGGCACATAACCGACCGGATTCTGCTCGGCTGAACGGTGAAGAAAGTGTAGAAAATGCAGACATCGTTAACTTTTAATCAAACTAAAAAAAACAGATGACATCAAATGCTGTGCTTTCAAAAAAAGCCACACACACACACACACACACACACACACACACCGGCACATATCAGCCTGAAGACATCAGCAGCTAATTAAAACGACAGTGTGCGAGAAACCTCAATGGAAATCAACATTGTTACCGAACACAACGTGAATATGATAACATTCAGAAGCTCATTTGTTATCGCACTTGTGTAAATGCTCCAAGGCTACAACAGTAAAAAAAAAAACTGCAGATCGGCTTATTTTTATCACAGAAAATCTTTTGCTCCCCAGAACACATTCAGGACTCGCGCTGGTAATGACGACTTTTAATTGGACTCACGTCGGTCAACGAGAGTTCACGGCACTCTAAAAGCTCTAAACCGCCACCGTGAGCAACGTTCTGCTCTTTTGTGTCTATATTTATTTGTTTATTCTCTCTCTTTCTCTGTGATAAAAGTCTGAGAGAATGACGGTTATCGCTTTGTGCTCATAACGACAAATACATAAGAGTCTTTCTCTGGGATAAATCAGGGTTTGTATGCTAAACGATTGTGAGCTTAAACAAGTCAGGGAACATGGGAACGTGAGATAAAAGAGAGAGAGAAAAAAAAGATGAGCGGAGTTAAGAGTAAGAGCTAAGCACGTTGTTACAGATCGATATTAAATAGAAAAGTATATCGGTTTTAATAAATTAATATCAACACTTTATTATACAGAAAGTCAGACATCGAAGGAGACAGTGACTTAATCTCAGGCACTGCTTAAACTTATATAGGTTTAAATGTCCAGTCCATTGGTGCATTCCATCATCCATCATCCATCCATCCATCCATCCATCATCCATCCATCCTCTACACTGCTCATCCTACTAGGTTTTGGGGAATCTCCACCCTATCTGCTACACCCTGGACACAATGCCACAATTGCACACCCATTCTAACACTACAGACCTTCAAAGACACATGTTTTTACAATGCTTGCTTTTGGACTGGGAGGAAGCTGGAAAACCCAGAGGAAACCAATGAGGCATAGGGAGAATATGCAAACTCCACACACACACACACACACACACACACACACACACACACACACACACACACACACACACACACACACACACACACACACACACACAAACAGGTGGACATCAAACACCAACCCTGGAGCCATTGTGTCCCCTGTAGTGCATTAGTCACACAGGCCTTGTATGTAATACAAAAACTGCATGGATCTATTTTATTAGTTTGCATCTTTTTGCTTGACGCTTTTGAATTATAATTTATCTGATAAAAATAAATATATGTATTTAGTGACATTAAATTTTGTTCTTCATTCACTCATTTTCTACCGCTTATCCGAACTTCTCGGGTCACGGGGAGCCTGTGCCTATCTCAGGCGTCATCGGGTATCGAAGCAGGATACACCCTGGACGGAGTGCCAACCCATCACAGGGCACACACTCTCATTCACTCACACACACTCACACACTACGGACAGTTTTCCAGAGATGCCAATCAACCTACCATGCATGTCTTTGGACCGGGGGAGGAAACCGGAGTACCAGAAAGAAACCTCCGAGGCACGGGGAGAACATGCAAACTCCACACACACACAAGTCGGAAGCGGGAATCGAACCCCCAACCCTGAAGGTGTGAGGCGAACGTGCTAACCACTACGTCACCGTGACCCCCATGTTTAAATAGCTCTAGTAAATTACACTGTAGTAGTGTTAATTAATTGAAATTCTAGAAATGGTTTGTTTCTATTGTACATATACTATAGATATGTGAGATATATGAGATATATATATATATATATATATATATATATATATATATATAAATCCTGTACTTTTTGTGTTTATTCACATTTTTCATATCATAAACGTAACCGATGTCTTGCTTGTAATATGATAAAAAATACTTGAAGCGATTCTTTAGTGCTTTAGATGAAAAGACACCAGACGCTAATTGTCCGTGACATTTTTTTCTAACATCCTTTATCCTGTATTTAAGTAATACAGTTCCATCCAGAGCGGCGAGTCCATAGGCCACGTCCTCACAGTAGGTGGAGGAAGCATTTCTAAGATCCAGGTGGAGCTGAAAGCAGCCGCGAGCTGAATAAAAGCCGCTACGGCCGTTTTCTCCCGGGGTCTAGACACATGTGAGAGGAGAGGAATTGATATTCTTCTGGTCACTTGCTGTGTGTATGGCAACGTGGTGATGGTTATAGAGGCTGCACAAAGGTATAACCTGGCCCATATCGATCTGGAAGGCTCCTCTGTGTCGCAGTGGAGAGTAGCAGAAGTAATAGCGACAATAAAGAAATCCATAGCTCTGCTCGGCTCGAGGCAGGTGCATTCATTGTTGTTTTTTTTTTTTTTTTTTTTCATTCCAATCAAAGGGCAACTGGGTAACAGTCCGAGCTGTTATTTAAGATTTACTGCAGAGGTTCTCTTGTGTTCTATTGAAAATTCCAGCAGTGAGCAGGTTTGTTTACTGCAGGGGTTAAAAGTACTGCCGTACCGTTGCATGGTGGGATACTCATTCATGTCGCTTGTCCGGGGAAGGCTCGGCTCCACATGAGCTGAGCTACATTTAAAAGGTCTGCTGACCGGTCAATGCAGTTCCATTAAACCAGACAGACTCATCCATCTCCACACACACACAGCACTTTGACTGTGTGTGTGAGTGTGTGTGTGTGTGTCTGTGTCTGTGTGTGTGTAAGAGAGAGAGAGAGAGAGAGAGAGAGAGAGAGAGAGAGAGAGAGAGAGAGAGAGAGAAGGAAAGAGAGAGAGAGAGAGAGAGAGAGAGAGAGAGAGAGTGAGAGAGAGAGAGAAGGAAAGAGAGAGAGAGTGCGAGAGAGAGAGAGAGAGAGAAGGAAAGAGAGAGAGAGAGAAGGAAAGAGAGAGAGATAGAGAGAGTGCGAGAGAGAGATTGTGAGAGAGAGAGAGAGAGAGAGAGAGAAGGAAAGAGAGAGAGAGAGAGAGAAGGAAAGAGAGAGAGAGAGAGAGAGAGAGAGAGAGAGAGAGAGAGAGAGAGAGAGAGAGAGAGAGAGAGAGAGAGAGTCCAATCCCAAACCACTGATATTGCCTTCAGATGAGCTTGCTGAATAAAAAGAGAAAAATGATAGGAAATGAAAGTGTGGACACAGTAGTTAAGCTTCAGAAATTTTCACACACACACACACACACACACACACACACACACACACACACACACACACACACACACACACACACACACACACACACACACACACACACAGGACATATCTGTGGCCAGAATTGAGAATTGAGAATTGAGAATCGAGAATGTGCAACAATATACTACATATATATATATACAGAGAGAGAGAGAGAGAGAGAGAGAGAGAGAGAGAGAGAGAGAGAGAGAGAGAGAGAGAAAGGTAGTGGGCGAAGACATCAGTGAAAGGAAACACAGAGGTTGAGTGAAGTGATCAGACTTGGTAGGAGGACAGTGACAGGTCCTGACACACAACCCTTTCAGAAACATCTCTTCTGTGGAAACAAACATGCACTTCAGATGGAGGGAAACAATGAAGCAAAGGATGCCAATTCACAGGAAAAAGCATGACAAGAAAATTCCTACGACGGCTAAAAGCGTCCGATAAAAGCTTTGTGAAACAAAAACAGTTCCAAGCGTATAATCAAAGCTGTACAATATCAGTGCTGGCATTCAGAACCACTGTGGGAACGTGATACAGCACATAAGTGATCTACATACAGCAACGTTTCTACTGAGCACCGTTACACACATGGGGACACCTGAAAGTCCTGCTTGTGCAATAAATATGATGTATGTACAACATCCCAAAAAAACGAATGCAATCAATAGTGTGGTGAAGTTAATGAACTGGAATGATAGGATCTTATTTACAGAACGGAGCAGATGTATAATAAGTAAATAAGCAATAAATCCTGACAGGTCATGCTGTTATAAAAAGAAAAACAATCCATGATGTGTGATGTGACATTTTACCACTCAGCTTGTTACCATAGAAACGATAAGAATCAACACGTTCAATTTCAAGGAAGCTGAATACACTTAACATGAGATAGTATGTTAGGACATTCATTCATCCATTCATTCATTATCTACCGCTTATCCAAACTACCTCGGGTCACGGGGAGCCTGTGCCTATCTCAGGTGTCATCGGGCATCGAGGCAGGATACACCCAGGACGGAGTGCCAACCCATCACAGGGCACACACACACTCTCATTCACTCACACACACACACACACACACACACACACACTACGGACAATTTTCCAGAGATGCCAATCATCCTACCATGCACGTCTTTGGACAGGGGGAGGAAACCGGAGTACCCGGAGGAAACCCCCGAGGCACGGGGAGAACATGCAAACTCCACACACACAAGGCGGAGGCAGGAATCGAACCCCCAACCCTGGAGGTGTGAGGCGAACGTGCTAACCACTAAGCCACCGTGTCCCCCTTATGTTAGGACAATATAAAATAAATCCTTACTGAGCTGTACATGGAGCCGAACATGTAGCTTGAACATGTATCTGTTGTTCTACATGAATTCATGACATTTAGAGCACATAGCATGATGGTACTTTGAGCCTAACGTGACGGACTGAGTCCCACAATAGCCCTGCTACTCTTATACTTGCTAGATCAACAAAAAAGTTCCAGAGAACAGCAGCGGGAGCCAACAATGAGAGCAGCCAGTGTCTGCAACTGATTAGAGATGATAAAATGTCAGGGGACTCGGAGGAATGTGAGACGGCAGTGACGGACGAGCTAACGGAGCGCGAACCTCCGGCGCAAACAGAGACAGGGGACACAACACTACGGCACGCTGCGCACACCCAGCTATTCCATCTCATTACGGAAAATGTGATGGAGCAGCAGGATGTAGTGTCCTCTGATAACACAGTAGAAAAATATAGATATGTAATGAATGGCTTTTCAAGGTTTATAGGGAAATTGTGTCTCTGTGCACTTTGTTTATATTCCCTCACTTCATAGGCTTGAAAGTACAAACAAACAAACAAACAAACAAATAAATAAAGTAGCATCGATTTTTGATGGACTCAAATCCGGATGTCTTACTCACACCTGTGAGGTTGCTCTGCATACCATTTTAAAGCCTCATACGATCAGAAAGAGGAGGACGGCCTCGTGAATCTGCCCCTTTTTTACGAGCCGTTTCATTTGGCAGTCCTATTAAAACACTGCGTTTTCCTGCGCTGTATAAAAGGCAGCTAATAATGCTGAGGGCTGTGCGATGGTTCTCTACCGCTTACTGTTTAATAAACGCTCGGGCATGAAGAGCTGTGATATTAAAACTGGCGCGGCGGAATATGAAGAGGTGCCGCTAACTCGTGCACAGCCTCACTTTATATGCTAACTGTGTGTAAAGTAATACCTCGTTAAATACAGTGCTTCTTAATCAATGATGCACTTCCATAATGAGCAAATGCTGGATAGAATATAAACTGAAGTAGGGAGCAACAATCTGCATCTGGATCATACGGAAAGTGTTTCTTCTTCTTCTTCTTCTTCTTCTTATTATTATTATTATTATTATTATTATTAAATGTTAAGTCACAAGACAAAGACAAAAAAGCTGCTGGACAAAAAATTATTCTTTTTGTAACGTATGACAAAAAGGGGTGTAACGAGCAATTCATTTATAAGATGCAATTAAAAAAAAATCTACTGCAAACATAAATCACTTATTATCAGAATTAAATTACTTTGAATTATTACAAAAACATAATAATAATAATAATAATAATAATGATAACGTTAATTTTTAAAAAACATTTTTATTATTATTATTATTATTATTATTATCATTACTGTTATTATTATTATTATTATTATTATTATTATTACTATTATTATTATTATTATTATTATGTGCCCTTTCCAGTAACTGCTGCTTTTAAAATAACTGTCATTATCATTATCGCTGTTATAATCATCATCATCATCAACAACACTGTTATCATCATCACCATCACCACTGTCATCACTGTCGTCATCATCATCATCATCATCATCACCATCACCACTGTGATTGTCAGTCAGTCATCATAATCATCATCATCATCATCATCATCATAATCATTGTCATCACTGTCATCATCATCACTGTGATTGTCAGTCATCATCATCATCGTAATCATTGTCATCACTGTCATCACCATCAGTCATCATCATCATCATCATCATCACACTTCCATAATCGCCATCATCATTATCGTCATCATTGTCATCATAATCACTGTCATCATCGTAATCATTGTCATCACTGTCATCATCATCATCACCACCATCATCACCATCACCACTGTGATTGTCAGTCAGTCATCATAATCATCATCATCATCATCATCATAATCATTGTCATCACTGTCATCATCATCACTGTGATTGTCAGTCATCATCATCATCGTAATCATTGTCATCACTGTCATCACCATCACCATCAGTCATCACCATCAGTCATCATCACTGTGATTGTCAGTCATCATCATCATCATCATCATCACACTTCCATAATCGCCATCATCATTATCGTCATCATTGTCATCATCGTCACTGACATCACCATTGTTGTCATTATCATCACTGTCACCATCGTCATCTTCATCATTGCCATCATCACTGACATCTTCCTCATTGTCATCATCATCATTACTGTAATCACCATCGTGATCATCACTGTCACCATCATCACTGTCACCATTCATCTTTATCATTGTCATCACCATTGTTGTCATCATCACTGTCTTCTTCCTCATTGTCAACAAGGTCATCATTATTGTCATCATTGTTGTGTTATTTGCATCATCATCTAATAATAATGATGGATTTCTGCTAGATCAACTCCAGATTCGGAACAATATCCATGTGTCATAAAGCAGCTCAGTCACAATCACATTTGGTCTAATATCACATCAACAATGCAGTGTATTGTGTGCAAAGCCTGCGGTTTCTCATTGTGTATAATAAACAATAAATATATAGTCATGGGAAACTACACCCTCTTTCAACACGATGCTGTTATTTATAGCGTCCTTTCTTCTTGCCCTGCTGTAGACGCGCACCAGAGTTCACCTGAAAACCAAACTGCTAAAAGCAGAATATCTGTAGAGGTAGTCACACTTCCTGATTATTAACTAATCTGGTGCATTTCATTACTAACACCTGCCTGATAATTACTCTCTTAATAACTGTGAAAGTAGGGAGGGAGTACTTTTTTCCCCACCTGCTTTCTGAACGTTGCTTTAATTTTTAGGCAAGAAGAGGTGAGAAGAGATATGTTGCTTTGTGTGGACTCTGTAGGGAAGTGACAGGTTTAAAAAAGAAACGAGTCACAGGAGCATCGTGCCATACAGGGCTGCGCAGTGGTGAGATAACACGGAAAGATGTCACAGAAAACAATAGCTAATGTAACAGAGCGAGGAAATCTCCCCGGGATCGATGGAAGCGGTAGCAGGGTAGCAGTCGGTCGCGGCTAGCGGACGCAGACGTGTCATGATGGAAGATCATAGTCGCGAAAAATCAGCTGACAAATTTGACGGACAAAAAACAAACGGTTTCTATATTTGTATCTGTTAAGAGCAAATGATCGTTTTAAAGTTGCGGTGCACGATGTTGGAAAAATGCTTCAGAAAACTGAGTCGGGCCGACTAACAAAACAAACGTGTAGCCAATTAGCAGAAAGAGGCGTGTCTTGTCAATATGCGGCGGAGAGAGTGGTCAGTGCGCATGTCTGACATTAGCCGAAAGCGACTGAAACATGGCGGATACCTGCTCTCACCTCTGACTCGGGTTCTAGGTCGTCTTCCGCGTAAAACGGAGCTAAACCTTTCACGGTACAACACACAGTACTACAAAAACACATCTGTATTACCATAGTATTACTCATTGTGTTCATTTATTTATAAAAATACCCCCTCGGCCAGCTGCCCCAGCAGGTTCCGCCATAATAGTTGCCTGGGTTGCATATGTATGTGTGGGGCGGAGCTATCGAAACAGGGGTGACACCCATTTGGGTTAGGGGCGTGTTTGTTTTGGTATTTCAAATGTCAACATTGGCTTTCAAACATCGTGCACCTCACCTTTAATTTTAGTAAGGTTTTCATATTAGGCTACATCTCCACTCTAAGCCTACAGTAATTAGATTATTAATCAAATCTTCAATACACAATATGAAAAAAAAATTGCTTTAAGGCGAAAAAATGACTCGCAGGAATCTCTCAGGTTTTCACGAGGCACGCGAATGTACGGGCAGCATGAAAAGCAGCCATGAGCTAAATCTAGTCTGGAAGCTTTCCTCTCAACTGTTATTAACAGAAAGCCCAAATTGAATGCAGCCAAAGTCAATCAGTGGTCCGTACAATGGAAAGAGAATAGATAAACCAGCTTGAGCGTTTGCCAGCTAATTTATTGAAATAAGTTATTTCAAGCGTTATAAGTCCCAGATGCATCAGCCGACAGCTTGAGTGCCACCCCATTATCCGTCCATTTCACAAAGTGCTGCTTTTTAAATGGATTCTTCATTTGAGGAGGACGTGTTCGTGTGAAAGGGTGATGGTTGTACAAACAGCAATTTGCACAGCTTAAGCAATACATGTAGTTTTTATTTAGTAAACAAGAGAAGGTTAAAGCTGTCGAATGTGTTTCATGCCATAAACCTGCCACTGCAGCTTAGAGGTATTTGTGCACAACAGAAAAAAAAATATTTAATCATATTTGGACAAAGGAATTCGACAAGACCAGATGAACACGAAGAAAAATGCTGTGCAAAATTTCAAGAATCTGCGGGAAAATACGGAGGGATCCTGCTATGTGATGTCAGTTCAGTGCAGGTGAAAAAAAATGTAAGTAAGTAAGTAAGTAAGCAAATAAATAGATAGATAGATAGATAGATAGATAGATAGATAGATAGATAGATAGATAGATAGATAGATAGATAGATAGATAGATAGATAATTAAATATTAAATAAATAATTAAATATTAAATAAATAAATAAAATAAATATATATAATTTAACAATAATAAATAAATAATGCATAATAAATAATAAAAAATTATAATAAAAATAAATAAATAAAATCCAAATCCAAATAAAACAAACTGCTATTTTTTGGTATACAGTTGAGTGCAATAGTTTTTACCCTTGTGGCGTTTAAACGGATAAAGAGGCTAAACTTTCAGAATTAAACTAAATGCAATCATTTTATTTTTGCATTTATGAATCGTGGATTTGATAAACATTAGAACATCAGTAAACAGACTTTTACTTAAATGTCAATTAGTATGTGCTCTTAAGTGACTTTCTCAACATGGTTTATTCATCAGGTAATTATCTTTTAATGAGTATAACAGGACAGATAAATCCAGAATGTCAGTCAATTACTTGTGTGGGTCAGAGCAAACAAGAACAAAAGTCTCTTTCTCTTTGTAAAATGTGTGTGTGTGTTAGTGTGTGTGTGTGTGTGTGTGTGTGTGATCAGACTAGTTTTGTAATCTGCATGAGCCTGACAGTATTGATGCTGACATTCATGATTTATTTAATAAAATAGTACAGAGGTCTTTATTTTGTCACATATACGTTACAGCACAGTGAAATTCTTTCTTCACATATCCCAACTATGGAAATTGTGGTCAGAGTGCAGGGTGAGCCATGATACAGCAGCACCAGAGCAGAGAGGGCCTTGCTTAAGGGCCCAACAGTGCGACTTGGCAGTGCTGGGGCTTAAAACATAATCTCCGATAAACAACCCAGAGCCTTAACCATTTGAGCCACCACTACACCTAGTTATGGTAAATGGGATATGGGATGTGATGGCTTAGTGGTTAAAGTGTTGAACTACTAATGGGAGGGTTGTGAGCTTGAATCCCAGGTTCCATTGAGCAGCAACAGCTGGGCACCTAAGCAAGGCCCTTAACCCTCAGTTGTATAAAAATATGCTCAAATGTAAGTCACTCTGGATAAGGGTCTCTGCCAAATTCAAAGTTCATTCATCCATTCTTTCATTTCCTACCACTTATCCGAACTATTCTCGGGTCGAGACTGTGCCTATCTCAGGCGTCATCGGGCATCGAGGCAGGATACACCCTGGACGGAGTGCCAACCCATCACAGGGCACACAGACACTCTCATTCACTCACACACTCACACACTACGGACAATTTTCCAGAGATTCCAATCAACCTACCATGCATGTCTTTGGACCGGGGGAGGAAACCGGAGTACCCGGAGGAAACCCCCGAGGCGCGGGGAGAACATGCAAACTCCACACACACAAGGCGGAGGTGGGAATCGAACCCCCAACCCTGGAGGTGTGAGGCGAACGTGCTAACCACTAAGCCACCGTGCCCCCCCCCCCCCCCAAATTAAAAGTTATTAAGGGTAAAATGTATTGAAAATAAGTGCAGTTAAACCGCAGTGTTTTAGTTCAATCTCTTCAATCTCCCGTGTGCCATCTGACCGAGTTAACACAAACACGCATGTTATGCGATATATCAGCATACATTTAGCTGTCTTCTTTACTTTCTCCACGGGGTGCACAAACTTTCGCACCGGACTGTATGTCAAATGAATTCCGAAGCACCGTCGCTGTGGCGCTCGCTCTCCCGCCCTCCTCGTCCCCCGACAGCACAGTACAAGCGACTTAAAATAGCCTCTCTGCTGTGATGTCCACACACATTTGTAGGAAGATTGTATCTGAGAAGACAGCGCTACCAACAACAGCAGGAAATAGATGGGACATAGCACAAACAATAAACATCAGTGTTAGGGACAAAAAAAAAGAGAAAATAAACAGAGAAACACAACAGCTATGTGAAATCCCATTGTTCTGCTCCACTGAAAAAAAGAAAAGAAAAAAAAAACGCGAATGAGTGCAAACATTAATTTTAGGCTCTCGAGTCCTGTAAAAGAAGGATTACATAAAAAGACTCGAATAGATCCCCCAAAATTTCACAGCCCACGTTAAAATAAAACACCCGCAACAATAAGAAGCAGACCAAAGCCGACTCAGTACGAGTCTCTTATCTCCGCCTCGCCAGGTAATATTTTCCACATTGTAAAAAAGACAGAAAAGAGGAATATAATGGACCGTCTGACTAAATAATAGCTTAATTAGCCGCTGGCTTCACGGCTCAGCCGGTGCTGAGCAGATGGGGCTGGAACAGGACGAATAAAAGTCATCTGAATGGCAGGAAAGAGAGAAGACAGAGAGGAGAAAGAGGAAAGAGGAAAGAGAGAGAGAGAGAGAGAGAGAAAGAGAGAGAGAGAGAGAGAAGGCACGAATGATCCTCGAGGCGAGCGGAGAATGTGGAGTGCTGCTTTTAGGTCAGAGGAAAGACGACAGGTGTGAGGTGGCTACATGCGAGTCTGACCTTTCAGCACTGGCCAAATTTCACTGAAGGAGAAGAACATTGTGTAATATACGAAGCCGTACATGAACACTGAGTATAACACGGTGCTTTATCGCCGTTTCCCGCGCAGAGCCGAGGAGAAGAAGACACGAAACGCCATAGATGCAAATTCAGTGAACTGTTCAAACGCTCATAGCAAAAAATGTTTCGTGTTTAAAAATGAAAAAAAAAGAGAGAGAGAGACTGTTTATGAATCATCACAAGTGGTTATAGAGATATGATTTGTTTAGCATCAAAAATTATCCAGCTCTCATGTAGCACATATCTAAACAATGTCATGGACCAGTTACGCCCCGTAGCAGCCATGCTTCCTGATAGCCGCGGCCTCTTTCAGCATCGTAATGATCCCTTCTGGTTTGAGAAGCATGATAAACAATTCGAGGTGTTTTCCTGGACTCCAAAATCCCCACATCTCAATCTGCGGGATGTGCTGGACAAACAAGTCGGATCGACGAAGAGGCTGCCTCGCAACTTACAGGACATAAAGGATCTGCTGTTAAAGTCTGGTGGATTCCATCCATGCCTCAGCAGGTTGGAACAATGTCGGGGCTGATAGCGCATTAAGCAGGTTGTTATTATGTTTTGTTTCGAGTTTAAAATGCAGAAAGACAAACAACCCATAATCCCATACTCAGAATTCGTTCTCTGCATTTAACCCATCCAAAGTGCACACACATAACAATGAACACACACACACACAGCAGTCAACACACACACACACAAACACACCGTGAACACACACCCCGAGCACTGGGCAGCCATTTATGTTGCGGCGCCCGGGGAGCTGTTGGGGTGGGGGGTGGGGTTGGGGGGGGGGGGGGGTTCTGTGCCTTGCTCAAGGGCACCTCAGTCGTGGTATTGCCGGCCCGAGACTCGAACCCACAACCTTAGGGTTAGGAGTCAGACTCTCTAACCATAAGGCCACGACTTCCCCAAAAGCTGGGCGATGATGAAAATTCCATCATGAAGATAAATGAAATGGCTTCTCATTGAACTAGAGAACAAATAAATACTTAAATATTAGTAGGGAATCATTTTCCTCCTAGAGTATATTGTTTTCTCTCTCTCTCTCTCTCTCTCTCTCTCTCTCTCTCTCTCTCTCTCTCTGTCCCTCTCTCTCTTCCTGCTCTCATTTACCACAGTATAGCTTCTTTATAGCTTCTTCCTTTACATTTATAACAAATGCCATCTATAACCATTGTACAATGGTAACATTCACTGCTCCTACACGCCTTTGTCCGTTTGTGCATCAGGATAAAAAATCCGTTCATTACGATAATCCAATCGTAACGATCTGAATGAACATCGCACGTTTCCTTGGTGCCCACTGACTGTCTTCTGTTCTTCTTTTTGAGCCGCACCGAACGGCTCCGTGTCTTTCAAATCCAAACAGTGACAATCAAATGACTATACAGCGCGTGCGAGTGTGATTTGTATGGTAATGATGTACACATGTGCAAATAATGAGGGAGTGGAGAAGAAAAACAACTGTTCAATATTTTCACTCTTCGAGACACGAAAAGCTCAAAGAACGTCCCACACTTTATTTCCAGCAGAAAAAAAAAAAAAGAAGTAGAAAGAAGAAGAAATGCTGATTAACGAGAGGCAAGCGAGGCTGAATGTGCTTCTTTGGAGATAATCCAGAAAGTGTAGATGTGAGGCACACGTACAATACGGCCCACGTCTTTGCCCGTTTCTGTCTGCGTGCTCTGTGTCCTCGTGTATCTCGGAGAGAGCCTTTACCACACAAACGTCTTTACAACACGTTTCCTTTTCTCTATTTATTCATACCAACAGCTTTCCATTCAGTGCAGTATTTTAACAAATCTGAATGCTATGGCAGATGGCCAGGTTCATTAAGCAGCGATAGAGAGAGAGAGAGAGAGAGAGAGAGAGAGAGAGAGAGAGAGAAACCACAAACACAGTCATGCCTGGAGTCCCAGTTTACCCTCATCATCATCTGCTCCTTTCATATAAATCCAAACAAATCGGTGCGTTCATACACTCAAGCGCTCGCTTCCTTACCTCTGCAGGGCAAACAAGACAAGGAAGATTTGTTTGAACGAGTTTGTTTGAACTGAATGAGCTTTCGTTTGTTTTGTTGTCTGCCCAGGTTAGTTTTGGTCAATTAAGTGGAAGATGCAGCACAAAGACTCTACGGTGCAATGGGACGAAGAAGGAACGTGGCCTACCAGAGCAGGGGAGATGAATAATGCAGTCCTCAACTAGGGAGTGAATCACAGACTCGTATATAATCATCGCGTCCTTTGTTTCGGTCATTTATTTCACGTATTTAAGTATTTTTGACTTATTAATAAATATACAAATGAGTGATTGAGCAGTGATCATTTTTGTAAACATTGAACACATTTGAAACAATAGTACGCATATTATCTTCACTATAATGATACTCTGCTAGTGTAGCAATAAAAATGGACAAATGTCCCTGCTCCATCTATCTCCACTAACCAGACAAGCATTTATTGTTATTTTGTACTGATGCTAACCGGTATTCCTGTTATAGTTTAATCTAAATGACTTCTTATGTCAACATTAAACCTAGCAACAGCTCTGTGTACAACAGTCATCCAGATATTTTAGATTAGTAAACACTTCTGAACGTGAAGTCAGAGTTTTTCGATTAGAGACGACAACGATCGCGAGAGACTCAAAGCAGATCTGCGTGTTTAAGGCGTGTCACTGTGTGTAAAGTTGCTAAACATTCATTCGTTCATTTTCTACCGCTTATCCGAACTACCTCGGGTCACGGGGAGCCTGTGCCTATCTCAGGCGTCATCAGGCATCGTGGCAGGATACACACTGGACAGAGTGCCAACCCATCACAGGGCACACACACACATCAACCTACCATGCATGTCTTTGGACTGGGGGAGGAAACCGGAGTACCCGGAGGAAACCCCCGAGGCACGGGGAGAACATGCAAACTCCACACACACAAGGAGGAGGTGGGAATCGAACCCCCAACAACACCAAAACACAGAGTGTGTGATCAGTAATGACAGCGTTGTGTACTTTATGTTACAGAGCTTTATGTTCTGTAAAGCTGCTTTGAGACAATGTCAACTGTAAAAAGCGCTATACAAATGAACTTGAATTGAATTACTTTAGTTTTGTAAAAATTTGGTGTCACAACAACCACAGGACAAGAGCAACATTGAGGACTAGGACTAGGACACACTGGCATTGGACTTATGGGACCTTTTCAATCAGATAAAACAAATAAATTGTCTGTCTTTGAGTCTGAACTAAAACGAATCTAGTTCTGCACGAGTTGTAGATGTGTTCTGTGCTGCAGGGATCAAGAAATCATTCCTCACTGAGTAAAGTATCCGGATCTGCTGCTGAATAACGCAGGATGGCACGAGCAAGACGTCGGTGGGCTCGTACAGGAAGTTAGATTTTTTTTTGTAAATACATATGGGTTATAAAGTGATAGTGAAGCTGTATGTAAATTGTACAGAACGATTTCTTCTGAAAAGATTCAAAAGGGTTTAGTCGATGTATTGAGGAAACTGCAAGTAAGAAATTAGGTGCACTGAAAAAAGGCATGAAAAAGGTGTCGGCAAAATCCAAACATTTTGATGGAGTTTCGGTAAAAAGGCTCGAAAGGAAGTGGACCGTTTGTTTGGTGGAATAACCTTAGCAGAGGTACACATACTGTACTGTATGAGAATCTATTTAACTGGATTGTTGTAAGAACCGGTATGAAATGATGAGTGTGTGGCTACTGAGTGTGTGGTAATAGTAAGAGCTCGCAGTGATGCAGCGTGAGCTTTAGTAGATGCTGCATTTTGATAGAAGACGGAGAAGAAATATGCTTCAAACTTGTGCTCACGCTACAGCTACACTGACGTCTGTCACTATCATGAGACGACAAAGCAGTGCTGCTTCTCAAGCCTAACAAATTCTACTGCACTCAATGAGCTGCTAGAGATCACACACACACACACACACACATACACACACACACACCTCCACAAATGTCACGTAATGTTAAACAAGCTTTACAGTGGCCGGCCATTGAGTCAGACATGAGCATTATGGAAGAAAAAAAAAAAAAAAACATTCTGCTATTTTTTTTGTCTTGAAATACGGTTCCTCCTGAAGGTCTTGCCGCAAGGCAACGATAGCGGTAGGTTTTCTGGCAGAGAGAAACATGATTCAGGCTTTTTTTTGGATCTTATCAACTGGATTATTTGTATTGTTACGGTCTCCACAGAGCTGTTGGGCAGATTGGCTACAAAGGCCACGTTTCACATGACTCCACAGGCTCAGTGGGTTAAATCTGGGCAATAGTGTGTATATATGTGTGTGTGTGTGAGTGTGTGTGTATGTGTGTGTGTGTGTGTGTGTGTGAGATAGAGAGAGAGAGAGAAAGGCTGAGCGAGGATGAGAAAAACACTCATGGTTTAATGAGGAAGAAGTGGACCGGTGAGGATGAGAATGGGCCAGGAATGAACCTGCGAGGATGAGGCTAATTTTCGTTCTGCTGCCTGACGTTCCCCTCAGGACTTCTCAGAGACTGTCCGCTCCAATAAATCTGTCCTTAGCGGGACATGGCTCACTGAACCCCACAGAAATCACCTCGGGCTGGAAATCTGGAATTTGTCTTAATCACCGGCAGCTGCCCGTGGCGCAGCCTTTCCGTGCCAGGACTCATCAGCATCTGCTGGACAAAAATTAATTTCACTAGAAGTAACAGAAGAAAAGCACCTGGTGAAACACGGCAGTCTAATTTTCTGTCCATTAGTCGGAGAGGAAACTCTGACCTCTGCTAAGATGAGCAGACAAGAACCTAGAGCGAATGTGATATCTGGAATAAGATGCTCATAAGAGCTAGCGTTCAGGCTAACGGACACCGGAGCGGCTACACGTGAGGAGCACTAAAGGGTTCCTACTAAAGACTGTAACATTAACGCATCGCAGTGAGTAATCTTAATCATTCACCGAGATTAAAAGAGAGTAAACTTACTCCGGAGACTATT
>NC_062521.1:28037539-28055039 GCF_022655615.1 Tachysurus fulvidraco | reverse complement strand
TGAAGTAAGCGCCTAAACGATCGGCCATCACTCTTCTGACTCCGGTGCCCTTCCTGATCGTCTGTGTGTGCTTATCTCCAAACCGAATCCCTCCACCTGCCAGCTTGGCCTTGTCCTAAGCTCAACTATTATCTCTCATTGCCCCTCACTTCTCATTAACAAGTCCCTTTAATCTGCCTATATTCATCTTCCACATTCAAACAGTTTTGGTTACACCAATCCTCAAGAAAATTGGTCTTGATCCAAATGAACTGCTTCTTCAGGCTCACATGCCTGAGTTGATACTGTAATTGCCAATTACCTGTAAATTACAACGCATCTTCCTGGCAAAGCAATTACTCGAAGAGACAAGGAAATGACAAATTGAAATGTGGTCTATCCGTCGATCCGTTTCCTGTACTGTTTATCTTACACGGTGTTGTTGGGAACCTTGAAGCTACTGTATCGCAGGGAACTCTGGGTACAAGGCAGGGTGACAAACCATCACTGGGGGGGAAGAAACCAGAGTCCATGGAGAAACCCTTAATGCATAGGGAGGACATACAATCTCCACACACACACGAGTGGAGGCAGGAATTCAAACCCCCAGCCCGCATAGATTTGAGATAAACACACTAACCACTAAGCCACCATTCATTCATTCATTCATTCATTTATTTTCTACCACTTATCCAAACTTCTCGGGTCACGGGGAGCCTGTGCCTATCTCAGGCGTCATCGGGCATCGAGGCAGGATACACCCTGGACGGAGTGCCAACCCATCGCAGGGCACACACACTCACACACTACGCACAATTTTCCAGAGATGCCAATCAACCTACCATGCATGTCTTTTGACCAGCGGAGGAAACCGGAGTACCCGGAGGAAACCCCCGAGGCACGGGGAGAACATGCAAACTCCACACACACACGCACAAGGCGGAGTCGGGAATCAAACCCCCGACCCTGAAGGTGTGAGACGAACGTGCTAACCACTAAGCCACCGTGCCCCCCCATTCCACCATAAAATTCATATACCCGATTTAACATTACCAGCAACAAGGTGTCCATACTGCCCTGCGATGGGTTGGCACTCCATCCAGGGTGTATCCTGCCTTGATGCCCGATGACGCCTGAGATAGGCACAGGCTCCCCATGACCCGAGGTAGATCGGATAAAGCGGTAGAAAATGAATGAATGAATGAAAGGTGTCCATACTGTAAAATTCCCCACCAGCTATTTAACTGAAAGCAGATACATCGAGGTGGAACTTACAATCCTTTCCTTATACACAAGTTTAGACAATAACTAGGATACACCACATGATTTCTGTGGTGAATGTTTTCTGATTAAATGCAGGCTGAAGCGTTGATGTTGCTCAGAGTTCCTAATGATCACCTTGCTGTTGAAACTTTCCTGTTCTGCTACTTTCCCAGATTTAGCCTTTGACAGTGTAATCCACTTCATTCTCACATCTTGATTCTCCTGTTTTTGTATTTCTGGCACAGAACACTTTCTTTTACTCCAGAGAGTAATTATGCTCTCGTTTGCTTACATCCCCTCACTGACAGGTTTTACTTTGTGTACAAAAATCCTTTTTCTGTTCCTATCTCTAGGATTCCACCCCCCACCACCCCCCACCTTTTTTTTTTTAAATCACATAAGAACCCAGTTTTAGTTTTCCTTCAGATGGCAGGGGTTTGATTGCAGGGGTTTGAGGCCAGCTGGTCTTTTCACTGTGAGAAGCTTTAAGAAGCTTTCTTTAGTGTGGCAAGTCCATCTAGAGAACATGAAACAGTGTGATTTCTATATTCCTTCTACCGGGGGGTCATCGACATAGGACTCTGGTACTGTACGTGTGTGAACCCAGTAAAATATTTCGAAATAAGCCGTAGTTCAGTGAATTTTGTATTATTTTAAAAAAAAAGACCCGGTGCTTACATTTACAGCATTTATCAGATGCCCTTATCCTTTATACAACTGAGCGCCTTGTTCAGGGGCACAGCATTGGGAACCTGGTGGACGTAGGAATCGACTCACAACCTTCCGATTGGTAGCCCGACACCTTAACCACTGGGCTACCATGCCCCTAAAGTGATTGGGGGAAGTTGTGGCCTAATGGTTAGAGAGTCTGACTCCTAACCCTAAGGTTGTGGGTTTGAGTCTCGGGCCGGCCATGACTGAGGTGCCCTTGAACAAGGCACTGCATAAATGGCTGCCCGCTGCCCCGGGTTTGTGTTCACGGTGTGTGTGTGTGTGTGTGTGTGTGTGTGTGTGTGTGTGTGTGTGTGTGTGTGTGTGTGTGTGTGTGTGTGTGTGTGTGTGTGTGTGTGCGCACTTTGGATGGGTTAAATGCAGAGAATGAATTCTGAGTATGGTTCACCGTACTTATCCGTATGTCATGTCACGTCACTTCCTCTGTCGGTGTTAAACTATGGTTAAATGAAGATTTCCATGCCATAGTGAAAGCGAACATATACGCTTCGGATCGTCTTAATGTCTAATGCTAATGATTAATATTCAACACTAAAAAAGTCATTGATGTCATCGCCCAGTCGTGACCTTGGTAAACAAGTAATTTCATGCAGCTTGACCTTTGGCACATTTTAGTTTGCACAGGCTTGTGCTACAGATACACAACTCCACAAACAAGACATGATGCGCTCCGATCATTAAAGTCGATTTGCTGAGTCGAACCCCCGCTGCGTTACATAAATACACATAAATGACATAAATGCACACTGCAGAAATCTTGGCGGCGCCGGCTGTAGCTATCTGAAGCCGTAGAGTATCTGTTGACACCACTAACAGTCATTTGATTTGATTTTCCAAAGAGCTTTTATCAGTAGAGCAAATGTGTGACAGCTTAAAAACTGCTATTAAATCAGCCATCTGATGTGGGTGTCACATGCACATGCACAAATTGACAATCGCTTTAGAAAAGTATTAAAATAGCACGTAGTGCTGAATTCCCTCTCGGAGATTTAATCGTTATGTCGCTTCTGTGGAAGTCTGGAACCGAATTACTGCAATGTATCAGCAGAGTGGTGGATGTTATAACAAGGCAGTTATAAAAGTCCTGATAAAGAATTGACAAAACAGCATCTCGGTCAGCACTAAGGTTAAGTGCTCTGAGCTATGCTGTGACGGCTAGGGAAACGGACGAAGGCTAACGGATGTGCGAAGACAGACAGATCTTTTTTTTTTCCCTGTTTCATCACAAGGCAACATAACACATATCGTAAGAAAACGCCATCTGCCCTCTTACGCATACACGAGCTCACAGACTCCTCTGATTGGCTGCTGTCAATGTGATTGGGACAGTGGTGGCTCAACTGGTTAACTCTCTGGGTTGTTGATCAGAGGATCGGGGTTCAAGGCCCAGCACAGCCAAGCAAGGCCCTCAACCCTCCCTGCTCCAGGGGCGCTGTATCATAACTGTGACTGCACTCTGATGTGAAGAAAAGAATTCCGCTGTAATGTCTACAGTATGTGGTGATAATAAAGGCTTCTTTGCTCTGTTCTTCTTCTGAAAGCACCACCGATTTTGCTCTCAGATGTTTTCCAGCCACGGACGACTGCGGTGGTATCTACAGTACTGTATTCCGCTTACAATCTCCAGATGATAAGGCGACTGTTTTTGTGCCCCTTTAAGAGCACAAATACTCAGTTTGTTACTCACGTGAAAGAACTCCTAAAGAAGAAATGTGGACACTAACCCTGTCTCTAACCCTAACCCTAATCATGAATATTTTCAAAATAGTGTGACACTATTTTCCAAAAATAAATAAATAACTAAAAAATACATCCTTTAAAGTGGCATTTGAAGATGATGGCTTTGTAATCGGTTCCTTGTGTAAGCGACTTTGGGGAGAGAACTTCATCTTAGTGTGTGTTCATGTTTCTTGTTGAATGTTTTGAATATAATATCAAATCTCCTCATGTTTCAAGACCGATGCATATTATTGAAGCAATCACGGTGTGTTTGTGAAGATAAACGTCATAAACATCGATTTCTTATTTTATATAGCGCTTTGAAGAAGAAGACCACCGAGAGAAACTTCCCCCAATGCTAAACTCTGCCACAATGAATAAAATATTCATGCCCGCATCATTAAAATTAAGTAATGTTTGCTTTGCTGATTAGAACCTGGTTACGACTTTAGATCTGGTCGAGAAAAAAAGGACGTGAATTCGGTGCTAAGCATCTCTAATGGATCTTGCTAATAAAGCATGAAAGACTTGAATGCTTTTCAGTTTGCCATCACTCAATAAAGGCTCGGCTCTGCGTGTAAATACCGGCAATTAATCAAATGCTGCATCCCGTTGCCTTGCAACAATTAACTATACAATTAAAAGAAATTTGGCTCAACGGAATAAAACAATATGCTTTCTCGTTCGAGTCGAACTGTTTAAGAGTATATAAGTATGTAGAAAAGTATATAAGCATACTTTTATACAGAAACACTATATGGGATTAATGCATTAATTCATTCATTCATTCATTTTCTACCGCTTATCCGAACTTCTCAGGCATCATCGGGCATCGAGGCAGGATACACCCTGGACGGAGTGCCAACCCATCACAGGAGCACAGACTAGACACAAGAGACGTGACAAATAAGGACGAATAAGGAGGATTCATGGCTAAATACTCATAACAACTAACACATAAGGAACAGGTGTGCAGAGGCGGGGAGGAATAAACAAGGGCGGGGACAGACACGTGACACAGAACATAAACAAAAGCACATGGCCAAAAGTCCGGGCTGGATGCTGACACTACTGTATGTCTGTGTAATTCTGACTGCAGATCTGATAATCAGATGTCTAGCCATTAGCAGTGACCTCTGCAACTGAACTAACAGCAAGGGTATGATGGTGAGCAAATCTGTGCCTTGCATGAGCCACACACACATGGAGTTCCAGTACAGTACAGATTCTGTCCCCCCACACGGTGTCAGCTTCCAGCTTCTGTTCGTGACCCGGCGTCAGCTTCTGTTCGTGACCCACTATCAATTTCGGCTCGTGACCTTTCCGCTCATAACCGGTTGTCAGCTCCTGCTCGTGGCCCTTTTCAGAGAGTTCTCAGAAAGCCATGCAGGTTGCCTGCTCCTAGGTTAGCCGATCTCGTCACGTTATATTCTCACATGCAGCTTTCCTGGAATAAACTGCTTTCCGTATGTGAATGGATGAATCAAGTGATGAACAACATCTTTCTTTACTATCGTCAGTGACCTTTTTTTAAAGTAAATAACATATCCATATATGGGGGGCACGGTGGCTTAGTGGTTAGCACGTTCGCCTCACACCTCCATGGTCGGGGTTCGATTCATGCCTTGTGTGTGTTTGCATGTTCTCCCCGTGCCTCGGGGGTTTCCTCCGGGTACTCCGGTTTCCTCCCCCGGTCCAAAGACATGCATGGTAGGTTGATTGGCATCTCTGGAAAATTGTCCGTAGTGTGTGAGTGAATGAGAGTGTGTGTGTGCCCTGTGATGGGTTGGCACTCCGTCCAGGGTGTATCCTGCCTCGATGCCCGATGACGCCACAGGCTCCCAGTGACCCGAGAAGTTCGGATAAGCGGTAGAAGATGAATGAATGAATGAATGAACATATCCATATCCTTGGCATGATTTAGGCCAAAATCTGGGCTTTTTTCAGCAAAACCAGCCAACGAGGCCATTTCTTTTTTTTCTTTTTTTTTTTTTTTACCAAATATGGATTTTATGTTGACACAAGTTAATCCTCAGCATCAGCGAGATGTGAACTCAATATTCACCAATGTGTACATAAATCCATCTCTCATCTCTTTCTCGACCTTTCCTTGGGCTTACTGCATTTTAAGAAGTTTATGTTTTAGTGCCTGTAATTCAGGAGGAAGAAAAATCTTCTGATAAGCTGTGAAAGATTTCAGGAAGGTCACAAACACTGTGCACATACAGTACAGTGTATCTACTGCACGAGGCCATCAACTTATAATTTATTGTGCCGCTGTGGCGTTTTTTTCCACTTATGAATCTGGATCATTATAATCCTAAATTACACAGACAGAGAGAGAGAGAGAGAGAGAGAGAGAGAGAGAGAGAGAGAGAGAGAGAGAGAGAGAGAGAGAGAGAGAGAGAGAAGGGGGGTGTCTTCATTTCCAAACAATCAGCAGTCAGATAGCAGCAGTAATGGACTATCTGATTGAGAGCTTTGATTATCATCTCATAACGACCCATAAATTTTTTTTATTTGAACAACGAAGACAAAAAAGAGCAATGAGCGATAGAAGAAGATGATAAACAGATTTCGCATGTCGTGCCAAAGCCATGCCATGGCGGTGTAAGATGCTCATCCTTTTCCTGATCAGATGCACAGAAACGGAGATCAAAACAAGGCGATAAAAAATGCATTGCCTCTGGTGGTGTCTGGGCCTGGAAATGTTCTGTATACATCTGTCTGCTTACGTTGTGTGTGTGTGTCTTAGAGAGAGAGAGAGAGAGAGAGAGAGAGAGAGAGAGAGAGAGAGAGAGAGAGAGATGAATGGCAGTGTATGCTTTGAGGCTACATTTAATACTTTGGATAAAACGTGGGTGTCTCTTTACTCTCACACCTACAGCGTAACGAGCAGACAGCATAACCAGCATCGAACACAATCTTGTATCATTAAAGACTTAGAGGTCAATGAGGCTTTATGGGATTAGTGCCCTGGATTAGACCTGCTGCGTTTGTGGATCTGGAGTCGTTTGCTTCGTTTGGCTAATTAAAAAGCAGAGAAACAGGTGAGGTCACTGGCTGATCCCACGACGGACGAAGTGATTACCTTATCGTCGTAACGTTATAGCCTCTACTCCGTTATATGTAATGAACGACACGTTTATGCACAAGAATGGCAAAAAAAATGCAACAGGCTGGGTTTAGAAGTCTGAAGAAAAAGAATGAATGAAAGAGTGAAGGAATGAAAGAGAACGAGACCGAGAGGCAGAAAACAGGGGGTTGAGATCGATAGTGCTAAGAGGTAATAAGACCAAAATAGCAGCTGTTTGTACGTCAGACTGAAACACAGAAATAAGGCAGACTGAAAGGGTTGAGTAAAAAAAATGCCTTTTTTTTGGAAGAACAAATAAATAGAAAAGAATAAATAAATAAATAAATAAATAAATAAATAAATAAATAAATAAATAAATAAAAATAAAAAATAAAAATACAAAAAAAAATATGGGGGGTCACGGTGGCTTAGTGGTTAGCACGTTCGCCTCACACCTCCAGGGTTGGGGGGTTCGATTCCCGCCTCCGCCTTGTGTTGGTGGAGTTTGCATGTTCTCCCCGTGCCTCGGGGGTTTCCTCCGGGTACTCCGGTTTCCTCCCCCAGTCCAAAGACATGCATGGTAGGTTGATTGGCATCTCTGGAGAATTGTCCGTAGTGTGTGTGTGTGAGTGAATGAGAGTGTGTGTGTGCCCTGTGATGTGTTGGCACTCCATCTAGGGTGTATCCTGCCTCGATGCCAGATGACTGCCTTGACTCCCCGTGACCCGCGAAGTTCGGATAAGGCGGTAGAAAATGAATAAAACTAAAAAAATACACCAAGTTCAAAGAGTGTCATGAGGGAACACAGCCACCACTTGAGTCCAGACAGAAATGGACATGAAAGCTGCAGTGTTGTTAGATTGGGTTTCACTCATCAGCTTCACCGTAACCTTCCGTATCTGCCGCAATCCCGGCGTCCTCTAAATAAAACACCGTGATTCCAAGCTTTCTCTGTCTGCGCTACCAAGTAACAACTACTGTAAAACAATCCACACGTACTGTAATTTGTCCTTTATTATGAAACGTTCCATTTTTTAATGATGTGGAGCATCTTGTAAACGAGCTAGCGTGTGATTCCTGGTATCACTTAGCGGTTCTAAACGCTTGTTCTCTCGCCAGACTGTTTTCCCTCTTGAAGTTTATAAAAACAGCACGTCTATTTTTATGAGGCGTAGATCGTGTGTCTCGCCCACCGCACCAGCCCCGGTGAATAAGCTGTTACTATAGAAACGATTAAATATTAGACTGGGTGCGTTGATATTAACCTGTGATTCATGTTACAATCAGAACTCCTGCCGGAGCTCCTGTTATAGAACACTTTCTAACCTGAGCAGAAGCTGTTATACTACAGGAAATGTAAGGAGAAAAAGGAATCAAAGCCACTGACAGAGTGTAGAGCTACGATTTAGGGTAGTAAATTCTAAACGAGGGGTGCACGGTGGCTCCAGGGTCGGGGTTCGATTCCCGCCTCCCCCTTGTGTGTGTTTGCATGTTCTCCCCGTGCCTCAGGGGTTTCCTCCGGGTACTCCGGTTTCCTCCCCCGGTCCAAAGACATGCATGGTAGGTTGATTGGCATCTCTGGAAAATTGTCCGTAGTGTTTGAGTGTGTGAGTGAATGAGAGTGTGTGTGTGTGTGCCCTGTGATGGGTTGGCACTCCGTACAGGGTGTATCCTGCCTCGATGCCCGATGACGCCTGAGATAGGCACAGGCTCCCCGTGACCCGAGGTAGTTCGGATAAAGCGGTAGAAAATGAGTGAGTGAGTGAGTGAGAATTCTAAAGGAATTTCAGAAGGAGGGGTTTTTACTGTTAGAAAGCAAGGGCTTTGTGACGCATGTTGTAGAGAACGATGTAATGCTCAGTCATCATGCAGATTTCGATGCTATCTTGTTGTCTGACTTCAGAGAAAGACGGTAGGCATGAGTCATGATGATGAGAGTCTTGCCACATAAAAACACGACCTCCTGGTGATGTTCGCTTCTCGTTTGCATAATTCCGTGATGCTTTTGCTCTCACGTTGTCTGCACATGGAGGTCAGAACATGAAGTGGAGGTTGTGACTGTATTTTCAGCCTCGGTCTGTGCCCTTGTGTCAGCGGCTTGACCATTTTCTCAGCCACAATCTCTGCTCCTGGCCCTGCCTATGCCCCTGTGATAGATTTGAACACTGCTATTGCCTTTATGTCAGCCTCTGGCCCTGTCCCAGTCCAGATCCCCATCAGTTACATTGCCTCCAGCTCTGACACACCCCTCTCTTTCACTCCTTGTCCTTGATCCGGACACTTTGGACTGTTGTGAAGTTCAGCTCCTTACTCTAGGCCTACTCTAGTAACCGCTGAAAGCAGACACTGAAGAAAAAAAAAACATGTCTTTAATTCAGCTTGCAGCTTAAGGGATTAGAACTGCATCAATACCGATATTGATATTCGTAAAAAAATGCAGATCCGGCATCCAATACGATACGCCGTAAGCGATATGGACATATTTCAGGATTTACTGAATGGCAATCAAAGCAGATTAAAAACTGTGTTCTAACAGCAAAGATACCTTATAAAACATCTTTATGGCATTTAAATAGCGTTTATAACACTGATAGAGAGACCCGGGTGTTCGGAGCCGGATCATCGAGCGTGGTAATTAAAAACGAGTGCAACATGCTGTGAATTGCACGCACACAGAGGGACCCGTGAGCATCCGAGCGAGCGTGCGGATGAAAAGCGAGTGCTTCACTTCTGCGAGCACTGAGACCCGCTGCATGGCTCGCATGTTGCTCCTGAGACAAGGTGGAATCCACGGCACGGAGCGTTCGTGTTCAGACACCGTCTAACATCTAAATCATCAAACTCGAGGAGTTCATCGCAAGCAGCGCACAACAGCAAGCGATTAAACCTGAGCAAAATAACAGGTTCCATGACGCCCATGATCGCTTAATACTAATTTATGTATCGGTATCGTTGGAGATGAGTACCGTAAGACAGTGGTCCCCAACCTTTTTGTCGTCGCGGACCGGTCAATGTTAGATAATTTTACCGCGGCCCACTGGGGATGGGTGTTGGCGGCTATACAATTAAATTAAAATAAATAATTTTAATGTAATTGTATTTAAACATGCCTTTTTAACTCACTACAACGCTAAATCAACGAGAACCCTGAGCTTGTTTCTTTACAACGAGACGGTTCCATCTGGGGTAATAGGAGACAATGACACCCGAAGTGTGTTGCTTATGTCCAGTTTATTCCGTTGTTTTGTTTCGGTTGCCGTCACTGCAGAAATCCCCGCTTCACACAGATAGCATGTCGGAAATGGCGATAGGGATGTAAGTGCTGTGGTGACAATCTCAGGGTATTCCGCCATGACTTTAATCCGGCAGAGTTTCTAACTTTCTAACGACGTCTGTTTCCTGCTCATTTTTGCTAATTTGTGGGTTAAATTTGAGCAAACACAATATACACGTACACCAAGCACTGTTAAACATGACAAAGTACCGGTGAACAGAGAGAAGAGCGATACACACCTTCTCTCTCCACCAAAGCTACAACACCACTGCCGCTCGCAGCCGCTCAGCTCCAGACGTCACCTAAACCCGGACAGATATCACGATATTTTGCGCCTGCGCGGTATCGGTGCGGCTTTAGGTGACGTCTCTCAGCTCCCGGTTAATGTCTCGTCCATGGAAACCCGAAAGAAATACACCACAGTAAATAAAATGGGAATAATTTAATGTTCCTTGGGCGGTACCATTTGGTCCACGGACCGGTACCGGTCCGCGGCCCGGGGGTTGGGGACCACTGCCGTAAGGCATCTGATAATATTGTAACTAGAATTACAGTGCCCTCCACAATTATTGGCACCTGTTTAACATGTGGTCGTGGACTTCTAAAAAAAATTTTTTTTTAAACAAAAATCCAGAAATCCAGAAAAATCCAACCTTTCATTTAAGTACAGAAAAAAAATCACACATTAAAAAAAAAAAAAAAAAAACCTTAAAATCATGTGTCCCACAATTATTGGCACCCCTGATGTTAATACTTTGTACAAAACCCTTTTGCCAACAAGACAGCGCTTAATCTCCTCCAATAACATTTCACAAGATTGGAGAACACACACAGACAGAGAGAGAGAGAGAGAGAGAGAGAGAGAGAGAGAGAGAGAGAGAGAGAGAGAGAGAGAGAGAGAGAGAGAGATCTTTGACCATTCTACTTTGCACAATCTTTCTAGATCATCCAGTGTACTGGGTCCTCTCTTATGCCCTCTCCTCTTTATGCCCTTTCCTCTTATGCCCTCTCTCCTCTTTAGCTCGCCCCACAGGTTTCCGATTGGGTTGAGGTCTGGGGACTGAGATGACCATGGGAGGACCTTGAGTTTGTGACTGCTGAACCATTTTTGTGTAGATCTTGCCACATGTTCTGGATCATTATCCTGCTGAAAGACCCAATGACGACCCATCTTCAGCTTTCTGTCAGAGGCCATCAGGTATTTATTTAAAATGTCCTGGTGGTTCAAAGCGTTCATAAATCCATGCACCCTAACAAGGTTCCCAGGGCCTTTGGAAGAGAAACAGGCCCACAGCATCGCAGATCCTCCACCATACTTCACGGTGGGCATGAGGCGCTTTTCGGCATACTCGTCTTTTGTTTTATTGCAGACCCACTTGAAGTATTTGTTGCCAAAAAGCTCTACGATGCACACGATCCCATTTGAAGTCCCAGTAGCGCTTAGCAAACTCCAGATGTTTACGTTTGTGAGTGTTAGTGAGAAAAGGCTTTTTCCTCGCATGCCTCCCAAACAGCTTGTTGGCATGTAGAGAGCGTCTGATGGTTGTTATGGAGACTTTGTGACCCCAAGATGCCACTCTTTCATGCGATTCTGTGACAGTGAGCTTAGGAAATTTTTTTTACTTCTCTTACCATCCTCCTCACTGTACGTTAGCTAAACTCGGGACCTCTTCCAGCCTTGTTTGTCACCGTTCCAGTTGTTTTAAACTTCTTAATGATTCCTCTGACTGTAGATACGGGTAAGTTAAGGTGAGTGGCTATTTTCTTGTACCCACTGCCTGACTAATGAAGGTCGACACACATCTGCCTTACTTGAATGGTATCTTTGCCATGTTGACAAACGGGTATGAGAATTAGGCCTCTGTGTCACGTCATATTTATACCCCAGGGAAACAAGAAGTCATGAATTACTAATTAAAAGTTCCTAGATACCCAGACCAACTTTAGCAGAAATATATATATATTCAATCATTCATTCATTTCCTACCGCTTCTCCGAACTACTCGGGTCACGGGGAGCCTGTGCCTATCTCAGGCGTCATCGGGCATCGAGGCAGGATACACCCTGGACGGAGTGCCAACCCATCACAGGGCACACACACACACACTCTCATTCACTCACACACTCACACACTACGGACAATTTTCCAGAGATGCCAATCAACCTACCATGCATGTCCTTGGACCGGGGGAGGAAACCGGAGTACCCGGAGGAAACCCCCGAGGCACGGGGAGAACATGCAAACTCCACACACACAAGGCGGAGACGGGAATCGAACCCCCAACCCTGGAGGTATATATATATATATATATATATATATATATATATAATAATTACATTTTTCATTTTTCAGAGGAATTGTTAGGGGTGCAAATAATTGTGGGACACATGATTTCAAGTTTTTTTTCTAAATGTGTGATTTTTTTTTTTTTTTACCACCAAAGTAATCTACTTAAATGAAAGGTTGGATTTTTCTCTTTTTTCCCCCCATTTTGGTTCTATGTTGTTTAAAAAGTCCACGTCCTTAAACATCTTAAACAAGGGGTGCCAATAATTATGGAGGGCACTGTAGAACTCCTCAGAATGAGAGAAGAGCTGGTCAGAAAAGCGTGGAGACGGATGACGCTACATACATACTGCTGTAATCTTTAAAAGAAATTCAGCTGGAACAGGTGGAGGAGCGATGAGCTTGTTTTCTTACTGAAAAGAACAGGCAGAAAAATCCCACTAAGTGTCCTGAGCTTCGACAACGAGATGCCGAGACAGATTTGTATTTTATAGAAAAATAAATCCCATACTGTTGTTTTTTCTATCTGTGTCTCTGAGTAAATATTGGAGTGTATTTGCGTCTCGTGTCCCACAAGCTGTGCCTTTATTGCCAGTGTTGTTTTCCTTCGAATCAAAGCTGCAAAGCTCTGAAGGCTTGGAAAGCTTGCTGCGTGCTGATGATACAAAAGACGGCATTTTCTGTCAGAAGACAAACAATCGTAGATTTAATGAGTTTTCTTTTTTTTTTTCCTTTTTTTTACTGTGCACAATATTCGCTGGATAATTTATTTGTTTTAATTCGTTCGGACGTGTTTGTTTATCCGCTTGAAGGGAATTGATGATGGCGCGTAATTATCGAGTCTTTGCGAACAAATTAAATTCGGATTTCTGAATTTCTATCCAGATGTGATTTGTAGCTGTTAGCTCAGTAGAAGCGAATAAACACGGAAAGTCGGACCGGAAGACACGACGTGAGACACGCCGTGCGTACGGAGAAACGGGGCTTTGCACTTTTTGTATTAGGACGACGTGATCTTGAACACACACAAAGCCTAATCGCTCAAATGTGGAAATCATTCACAGGAGCGTTTATAAACATGAATGTGTTCATAAAAAAAAAAAAACAAAAAAAAAAACAGCTTCCTGCGATGTGAAACTGGGTCAGTTTAAGTCACATTTGTTCAATCATTCATTCATTCATTCATTCATTTCCTACCACTTATCCGAACTTCTCGGGTCACGGGGAGCCTGTGTCTATCTCAGGCGTCATCGGGCATCGAGGCAGGATACACCCTGGACGGAGTGCCAACCCATCACAGGGCACACACACACACTCATTCACTCACACACTCACACACTACGGACAATTTTCCAGAGATGCCAATCAACCTACCATGCATGTCTTTGGACCGGGGGAGGAAACCGGAGTACCCGGAGGAAACCCCCGAGGCACGGGGAGAACATGCAAACTCCACACACACAAGGCGGAGGCGGGAATCGAACCCCCAACTCTGGAGGTGTGACATGAACGTGCTAACCACTAAGCCACTGTGCTAAATACGAAGCCGCTGTGCGTGTGAATGCGCTCGGTATCGCTGGGGGGTGGAAGATATCGGGGTGTGCGTGTGAGTACGAAGGAAATCAGCCTTACAAGAACGTTTAAAAAAAAAAAACTGCTTAGGATTCTGACATGGGTGTAACCAACAGACGAGATCACGATCTGTGTGTCAGTGAGCGAGGAGATAATAAAACGGAAAGCCTGTGAAGAACAGAAAGAGCAGAAGAACACAATTATAAATATTTATCAAAAAAAAAAGTACCTGTCAAGGAGAATAAAGGAAGATGAAGACATGATATGGCTGAGAGGAAAAGAAATGAAGTGTCCATGTCAGTAAAAAACAAACTCTCTCTCTCTCTCTCTCTCTCTCTCTCACACACACAATGACTTTCCCCCGAATTCATGTCTGTCTTCCCTTTTATGAAGTGTCTCCATCACAGAACAGACTGAAAGAGCCGTGCTGTCTCTGTCTGTCTGTCTGTCTGTCTCTCTCTCTCTCTCTCTCTCACTCTCTCTCTCGCTTACACACACGTACACACACAGCACAAAGACAGCACAAAGACAGCACGGCTCTTTCAGTCTGTTCTGTGATGGAGACACTTCATAAAAGGGAAGACAGACATGAATTCGGGGGAAAGTCATTGTGTGTGTAACAGAGACACACAGCAGAAAAAACACACTGTGGATATAAGAAGCTGCTCAGCTCCTGTTGACGTGGACATTTAAACAGCACCGTAAGAAAACCTGCTTCCTGTTTGCGTTGCAATGCTTCCTAAAGCGTCCTGCTTCAATTTCTGTATTTATTTCTGTAAAAGTAACCGACCGCCTCATGATCGATCGTCTCCTAAAGCAACACACCTCCGTGTTTTCTCTCCCTCTTCCTTAATGATGCTGCTCACTGCTGTTGGTGCTGTAATCCAGCTCAGTGCTGAGGAAGCTCTCGCTCTTGCTCTGAGAGTGAGAGAGAAGTCTGAAGGAACTGAAGGAACTGAAGGAACTGAGGAATCCTGCAGTGCCGACGCTGCACTGGCTCAGGCCGAATTTCAAACGAGCGACGGCACAAAGACGAGGATGCACATGCGTGCTGACGTAAGGACAGTGCAACACATTTACACCAGCTACTGGAATGATTTCACACCAAGCTCCAAGGCTGCAGGGTAGAGCTGGAGGGCAGACACTCATCACTGTGCTCAACACATCACTGAACTTCACCGTGTGTGTGTGTGTGTGTGTGTGTGTGTGTGTGTGTGTGTGTGTGTGTGTGTGTGTGTGTGTGTGTGTGTGTGTGTGTGTGTGTGTGTGTGTGTGTGAAGATAAAAAAGAAGAGAAGTGTATGGAGAGATTTTGTAGGGTAGAGATTTTGCAGGGATGAAGAGAGAGAGAGAGCAGGCAGAGAGAGAGAGAGAGAGAGAGAGAGAGAGAGAGAGAGAGAGAGAGAGAGAGAGAGAGAGAGAGAGAGAGAGAGTCTAGAGGCTATTTCAACACCTTGGGGAAAAGTGGGATAAGGAGGGATTTGGAGGAGAGAGAGATGGCATGACTGACAAAGAGAGCAACAAGACCTGTCTCAGTGCATCAGCCATCAGCAAGACACACACACACACACACACACACACACACACACACACACACACACACACACACACACACACACACTCAACAACAAACAACACCTCCGTGCCCAATATTGCTAGCTCCAAGATGCACTAGGAAAACCCAGTGGCAGATTAAAATAAATCAAATGTTTACCAACCCCAAGGTAGGGCACAGTCAGCTATGTGTCTACATCAGCTATGTGTCTACATCAGCTATGTGTCTACATCAGCTATGTGTCTACATCAGCTATGTGTCTACATCAGCCAGGTCCTCATTTCTGACAAATATCTTACAAACCTAAAGAAGCGTCATTATTTATTCGTGCGTAGCTGAGTCTGTGGCTAAGCTGTGATGCTCGGTTACAGTTCACACCGAACACCAACATCACCAGCAGCTTCTCCTTCTTTTTAAGAGGAAAAGAATCTGCTTAGGATTACGTCACTAGGAGAAACTCTTTATACTGAGAATTTGCATGAATACGGAACCAGGATGGTGTTTATTTTATTGTGTAGCTCAGAGGGTAAAAATCCCAGTTAAGCCCTGAGTGAAAAGATTAAGAGGGTGAATACATGTGTAAGGGAAATCAGTGCACGTCTCAGTCCCATAGTGACTAAATCAACATATTATTCTGAAATGAAAAATAATCTGTTTTAAAAATGCAAAAGATAAACAACACAAAATTGCAATGCACAGTAACACACACACACACACACACACACACACACACACACACACACACACACACACACACAGAGTGTCGTGAAGGAAACCGCAGCACAGCGTTAAACTCAGATAGACTGTGTTTTTTCTATGGCTTCTACAGCAGTGTTGGAGTGTGTGGATGAACGAGCCAAGCTTTCTCAGGCGTCTCACACACCTCCACCCGCGGCTCCAGATCCAGACCGATGGACCTTCACGCTGCAGAAACACTGTGGAACTGAGTCGAAGTGCCGATTACACGAAACCCTAAACACCTCAGAGGGTCGTGAGGACGTACGGATCTGCGACGGCTCTCGGTTTGTAGTGTTTGTTGTGTATAAGACATAAAAAAAAAAAAGATCGGTTATCGGTCCGCCGGTTTTGTTTCTCTTAACTCGTGCCGTTGTTGCTGTCTGACAATCCGAGCTGTCAATTAAACCGTGAAAACAGTCCAAAGTCCAACTTTCCTTGAATATTTATGAGCGGCGAGACGGGTTGTCTATCCGCACGTGCTTCTGTTTAATGAGATGTCGTCGGAGCCACACGGCGTCGACGTGAGTAAACGAGGACGGTCTGACATGCAAGATGGACGGATGGAACGGGTTACACGCGGCCCGGACGTCACGCGGGATCTGTGACGCTAATGTGAATATATTACATAAATATATTAAGTGAGCCGAAGTAGCGATCGTGCTGCTGAACCGATGCTCGTGCCTCGGCGGATCTTCAGGGAAGACGTGAGAAACTGGATGGAATGCCATCAAGATCCATCAATTATTCACCTGTGACAATATTAACACAGAGCCGAGATAAAACATTCCTGATCACACTCCCGCTTCTGAGAGCAAATAATGGCACATCTCCAAAGAGCCGCTGCCTGCGTCGACGTGACGGACGGCAGCTTGAGCGGAAATGGCCTCCGCGGTGGAGATTATGAATGACATCTACTCTGTCTTTTTTTTTTTTCCAAGGTTAAAAAGTGCATTTTTTTTTGTTTTTGTTTTTACCAGCTATCGATGGGTTTTCTTGTCCTTTTATTGTGTACGATTCTGTAATGATTTCTCTATGTGGGATTCAATTAAATTCTATTCAATTCAATTTTATTTCTAAAGTACATTTAAAATGCCAAAGTGCTGTACAAAAGAAAAGGAAAAAATAAAGAACATAAATATAAAAGAACACGTACGACTTAACAACAATTAAAAGCACAGGAAAAGAGGTGTGTTTTTAAAATAGATTTAAATTGCATCACTCGGCATCGCTGAAATCCGCTCTAATGTCACAAATAAAGGTCAGGGATCATGATGGAAGCTACGAATATGATACATATTTTACACTG
>NC_062521.1:28020039-28032539 GCF_022655615.1 Tachysurus fulvidraco | reverse complement strand
TGCTCTTCACACACAGTCTCACAGCAGTGAGTATCGCAGTCTGAGGTCGCAGCCGCAGATTTATTGTCATTCGAGAATAAATTAGAGCTCTCGTTTAGGAGGTCGAGGATCTGATTAGAGAAGAATATCTTCCTGCCTAGAAGGCTTATTTAACCCTCGAATGTGTTGAATGTTAAAAGTTAAAGGTGAAGTAGTCGCTATTAGTCGTGACAGAGGGGGGTAACGGTGGCTTAGTGGTTAGCACGTTCGCCTCACACCTCCAGGGTTGGGGGTTCGATTCCCGCCTCCGCCTTGTGTGTGTGGAGTTTGCATGTTCTCCCCGTGCCTCGGGGGTTTCCTCCAGGTACTCCGGTTTCCTCCTCCGGTCCAAAGACATGCATGGTAGGTTGATTGGCATCTCTGGAAAAATGTCCGTAGTGTGTGAGTGAATGAGAGTGTGTGTGTGCCCTGTGATGGGTTGGCACTCCATCCTGGGTGTATCCTGCCTCGATGCCCGATGACGCCTGGGACAGGCACAGGCTCCTCGTGACCCCGAGTAACACGGAAGTGAGAAATTGGAAAAAATATTATTTGAGTGGGAAAAAAAACATGGCTGCCTTCATGTTGTTAGCCAGCAGCTAGCTAGTTCCTCAGTGGTCAGGTTATAGGTATAACAAGCGATTATGTCTGTTGTAGGTATGTTGATGGATTTAAAGGTACATCGATACTTGCGTATGACGAGTTCACTTGCAGAACCGATGACACCGGCTTGGAGTCTGGGGTTCGGAATCAGACGTCAATCCTTTACCAGTAAATAAAAGACTTCTTTTTGGAAAAATACAACAGTGTTTGTTGCCGATTTACGACATTTACCTTTCTTGTTCTTCTGTTATTTATCAGCTCCGGACCCCTCACCGGATTCCACCACGTTTCCTTTTCCAAACAGACTGAGATGGAGAAAAACTGAGATGGTTGTTAATGTGTGTTGATGAAAAGACTGACAAGAGAACCTAGTAAAGAAGGACAAGTGCTTCAGAACTTGGTGTTTTCATTGTCACAAAATGTTCTTGTGCTGATGCCGTTCCTTTAAAAGCTATTATTATTATTATTATTAGTAGTAGTAGTAGTATTAGTATTATTATTATTATTCACATTCTACATGTCATTTTTACATTACTACATCAAAAAATGACTACATCAAAAAGCAGAAATGTGAAATGCACTGAACCGATGGTAGATTTGTCTTAAAGCTTAAAAGCAGGCAATTTGTTTTGTCCAGGTTGGCTAGAGATGCTAAAGGTCAGGACACCGTTCTTGGCAGTTGAATGATGGAAGGATTGAGGTTTAATTCGGGATAATTCTCCAAAGGAAATCTTTTTTAAATGAAAGGGTATTCTGAGCATGCTTCCTCCTGAGGTGTGATGTGTGTGCTCACTTCCTGAGACAGTGAGTGACAGCGATCAGAGCAGACTGATAGAGCTGATGCTCACACACACAAACACAAGCTCATTCTTCTTATTCTCCCTCCTCTGGATACAGACACAGCAAAGGTCACAGGATAGATTGATAAGGCGAGCGTTGGGCCTCGAAATACATCAGATAGCGCCGTTACGGACAAGACATCACATTATAGACGATTATGACTTTATAGGATGTGATGCAAACATCGGACATCAGAGAGAGAGAGAGAGAGAGAGAGAGAGAGAGAGAGAGAGAGAGAGAGAGAGAGAGAGAGAGAGAGAGAGAGAGAGAGAGAGAGAGAGAGAGAGTAATAGAGAGTAATAGAGAAAGAGAAAGAGTAATAGTGAAAGAGAGAGAAAGAGAGAGATAGAGTGTGTAATAGAGAGAGATAGAGAGAATAGAGAGAGAGTAATAGAGAAAGAGAGAGAGAATAATAGAAATAGAGAGAGTGAGAGAGTAATAGAAAAAGAGAGAGTAAAAGAGAGAGAGAGAGAGTAATAGAGAGAGAGAGTAATAGAAATAGAGAGAGTGAGAGAGTAATTGAGAGAGTAATAGAGAAAGAGAGAGAGAGAGTAATAGTAAAAGAGAGAGAAAGAGAGAGAGAGTGTGTGTGTAATAGAGAGAGGTAGAGAGAGAGAGAGAGAGAGAGAGAGAGAGAGAGAGAGAGTAATAGAGACAGAGTAGTAGAGAGAGAGAGTAGTAGAGAGAGAGTGAGAAAGAGAGAGATTGTGATAGAGAGAGACAGTAATAGAGAGAGAGTAGTAGAGAGAGAGTAATAGAGAGAGAGAGTGTGTGTAATAGAGAGAGAGTAGTAGAGAGAGAGAGGGAGAGAAAGAGAGAGAGAGAGAGAGAGAGAGAGAGAGAGAGAGAGAGTGTCAGAGATGTAAACGGAGCCTTTCTTGTTTCTTCTCTCCAAATTATCTGTAACTTCATATCTATAATGTTATCTAAATTATTTTGAACTGTTTACATAGAAGATAATTTCTGAAACACAAAGTTATAGATGAGAATATATCTGAATATAGTGTGTGTGTGTGTGTGTGTGTGTGTGTGTGTGTGTGTGTGTGTGTGTGTGTGTGTGTGTGTGTGTGTGTGTGTGAGTAAGTGAGAAAGCCCTGGAGTCAGGACGAGGCTGAGTGAGGAGAAAGAGAGATGGTGATTATAGAGCCAGAACAATCCTGCTGAGTAAAATCAGCCTGAAAATGTCATTCCTGTCACTCGACGTGTGAACGATTTCCCTGTTCAGTGTTTTTCTTCCCTACAGCAGAGCTTCACAATGAGCTGTATGATTGCTTATAACCCGACCGTGTGCAATAACTTTAATGAGTTTCATCATTAACTAAAAAAAGGAAAAAAAAAAAAAAAACTGTCTCAAAACAAAATTGTAGTTTAAATAACAGTTAATTATCTAACAATTAAAGAAGCAACATCAAAGCTGATAAAAATCCTCATTATTGCCAAATTACCAGTTTTTTATATCAGGATGTTTCATAACCTGCGATTTTACACACACACACACACACACACACACACACACACACACACACACACACACACACACACACACACACACACATGTATACACACACACACACACACACACACACACACACACACACACACCCACAACACACACAAACACACACACACTACACCAACACTGTAGTACACACACCAACACACACACTGCCAACACACACACACACCACACACAACACACACACACACACCACACACACACAACTACACACCACACACACACTGATATACACACACACACACCACACGCACCACCACAGCATGCACACACCACACACACACACACAACCCCACACACACACACACACTCACTAACACATACACACGGCACACACTGTACACACACACAACACACACACACACACATGCATGCACCACACACTACACAACCACACACACACACACCGTACACCACACATACACACACACACCCACACGTACACACACCACCACACACGACACACACCACATACCCACGCACACCACACTGTATCCACAACAGACCACACACATTCCACACATGCACCACACCGCACACACACACACACACACACACACACACACACACACACACACACACACACACACCCACATGTATACACACACAGACACACACATATACACACACACACACGCACATGTACACACACACACACACACACACACACACACACACACACACACACACACACACACACACACACACAATGTAGAAAAAAACAGATAACGTGTTCAGAACACATGCAGATACAGACAATGTGTAGGTGACGCCCACTTCTAAATCCAGATACAGATGTGGATATTTGGAGCGCTAAACACACACAGATGTGGACAGAACTACTGCTTTAGTGTATATAATATATACTAGTGGTGTAATGCATTGGATTTGTAGCATACATGTTTTTTTTTCTCCCTTCACCGCTCCCTCAATCCTCATGCTGTCTGTCATGGTGTACGCTAGCAATCTGACTCGTTCCACTCAATTCCTCTGTGAAATTGGATCTGATCCAGCCATCATTGTGGAGCTCAAGATGGATGAAACGGACTAATACACAGGTAGAATATGTAGCGCCCTGTGCAGCAGGTCTGGTCATTAAAGCAGTGTGAGGTCTGATTACTCACGTCAACCATTTTCAATAAGCAAGTTAATGAAATACTGCAGGAAACAAAAGAGTCAAAATAAGGAAGAATAAGAGTTAGGATAGAGAGTGTGATGAGTTCTGGTGTGATTATTACTCATTAATAGTGTATTATTACTGTACGGCATTGTCAAGTGTCTTCCTCCCTCTGTGTATAATCTAAATCCTCACACAAGTGTTCACATGATCTCTACTGCTCAGATAATCCCAATCCTTACACACTCTATACTAATCCCAAACCTTACACACTCTATACTAATCCCAATCCTTACACACTCTATACTAATCCCAAACCTTACACACTCTATACTAATCCCAATCCTCACACACACTATACTAATCTCAATCCTCACACACACTATACTAATCCCAATCCTCACACACACTATACTAATCCCAATCATCAAACACTCTATACTAATCCCAATCCTTACACACTCTATACTAATCCCAATCCTCACACACACTAATCCCAATCCTCACACACACTATACTAATCCCAATCATCAAACATTCTATACTAATCCCAATCCTCACACTATACTAATCCCAATCCTCACACACTCTATACTAATCCCAATCCTCACACACTACCTACTAATCCCAATCCTCACACACTCTGTACTAATCCCAGTCCTCACACACTCTATACTAATCCCAATCCTCACACACTATACTAATCCCAATCATCAAACACTCTATACTAATCCCAATCCTCACACTATACTAATCCCAATCCTCACACACTCTATACTAATCCCAATCCTCAAACACTACTTACTAATCCCAATCCTCACACACTCTGTACTAATCCCAATCCTCACACACTATTTACTAATCCCAATCCTCACAAACTCCGTACTAATCCCAATCCTCACAAACTCCGTACTAATCCCAATCCTCACAAACTCGGTACTAATCCCAATCCTCTCACACTCCCTACTAATCCAAGTGTTACACTCTCTGTTTTATTCCCAAAACTATAATAGCCCGTATGGGTAAATTAGGCAGAAGGTTTTGCTCTGGATGAGCGCTACCATTTTCCTCACAGCTAGCAGTGTCGTGTGGGAGAAAGGTGACAGCTCACTTTCGCCATTTCTCCCTTTTGTGACAGCTGCCACATTTGATCATTCTTGCTCTCTTTCTCACCCAGTGAATGGGGAAATGTAATGGCCAACACAGCCATCATCAAACAGAAAGCATGGCGAGACAGAACATTTAGACCTTGACAGGTTTACTCTACCTTTCACAAGCAATGCGGTGGTGGAGGAGGAGTAGGTAGGGCAGTCAGTCAGTGAAAAGAAAAACAAATCTTTATATCACACACACACACACACACACACACACACACACACACACACACACACACACACACACACACACACACACACAGTACACAATATAACGGCTTCTACTGTTCGGCTACTTACGCCGTAACTCATCACCGCACTACGTTATTCGTTAAGCTTAAAGAGAGTGCATACCTTGAGGTGGACTTAAACACAATACAATGCAAAACGTATTTTCCTCTACAATTCCTAGTGGAACACGGCAGCTTTACATTTACGCTCAATGCAAGATGTTCAGCGTGTGTGTTCAGTTCATTGTCTATGACCGAGACACCCCACCAAAACCCCACCCCCACCCCTCTGCCATATTCTGTTTTTCTGCCTCACACTAGACATGTCACTTATTCATCATTCAGATGTGCCTTTTAACTGCATTATTACTTTCATATGGCAATACGTGGATGTGCAGAAAAGTCAGGTTTGGAAAAGAAAAGAAAAGGATAAGAGAAGAGAAGACCTTCAGCAGGTCATGGGAACACCCTGAGGAGTGAAGCTGAAGTCAGCTTCCCTGTTAGGAGAGATAAGGATTAGGGCCCTTGGCACTCAGTGGAGATTTCAGATGATATCATGACTGTATTATCTCAATGAGAAAATCCTCCAATGAACTTAGAGCTGAGAAAAATCAATAGACCATCAGAGCAGAGAGAGACAACAGTTTCTCATAACTCCAGACTGAGTTTCGGGAGAACACACACGCACAAACACACACACACACACACACACACACGCACACACGCACACAACCAGATCCAATTGTCCAATTTAAAAGCAAATCCCATAAATAATTCTGTTTGCAGTATATCACACTGAATATCAAAAGCATTGCTAAACATATAACATTTCTTATTATTTTTTTATTATTCCGTTTCCTCAAACTGCACCCAGTTCATCGTTACAAACATTAAAAACCTCCACGTTTAAAAATAATTTGTAAACGTATTTCTTATATTTATGTATACATTTTAAAGGTGGGGTCTCTGTTGTTTGAAAGCCAATGTCGACAATTGACATCACCAAAACAAACACGCCCCTAATTAACGGGTCCCACCCCTGTATCGATAGCTCCGCCCACACATACATACGTAACCCAGGCAACTAATGGAAAGAAATGTGTCTTTATCATAGCTGAAGGGAAGAACGATACGATTGCAGGTAAACAAACAAGCAAAAATGCCACACAAGCATAATGATGTAAAGGACAAAGGCATATATTAGTTCTGTGTAACAAAGCAAAACCAACGTTACTCACCTATCGAGAAGGAAAAAAGCGCATCGGCGTCTTAAGTAAAGTCGGCCACATGTTCACAGGTCGGAGTTTCCCGAGTCGATAACTCCTGAGCTAAACGCTGTTACTACACAAAACGCGGTTGTAGCTGCCTCTCTACATTACTACGATAGAAAAGAGGTGTTATTTGTGTAGTAACAGCGTTTAGCTCAGGAGTTATTGACTCGGGAAACTCCAACCTGTGAATATGTGGCCAACTTCCTGCTCCTTCAGTTCTCTCCAGCGCTGGAAAGCTGATCCTATATTAACACGTCCTACTTCTTGCCTTATCGTAAGTCTTTCTTCTCTTTCTTTCTTTGTTTTTATCCTCCATGTCAATGTTAAAACCGCTTTCTGCTGATGTCACACATGCACACTGAACACTCTCTCCACCCATATTGAGAAGACCCGCCCCTTTCTGCTCATTGGCTACACGTTAGTTTTGATTTTTGTTTAGTTTGTTGTTCAGACTCATTTTCTGAAGCATTTCTCAAAAATAGGAGATGTAGGACCAAAAGTCTAAAGTTGATGGTAGCCCTTCACTGAGCCCTTTCTGATAATATGTGTATATATATATATATATATAAATTAAATGTTACTTTTCAGTAAATGATTTCTGAGCTCTCCTGGTTCACCTCTTCTGAAGCTTGCTGAAACATTCTCTCTCTCTCTCTCTCTCTCTCTCTCTCTCTCTCTCTCTCTCTCTCTCTCTCTCTCTCTATCTATATATAAATTTTCATTTGGTCTAAATCAGCAACAAAATCCCAGCATGAACCCTTTTCCATTCCATAAACACGTGGCTCTAAAACACCACGAAGGCGTCGATCGCTTCAGACTCGTTTAGTTAAAGTGCAGAGAAACAGAATGAATGGTCTGATGGTGTGTCTTAAAAATGGAGTCTTGCTGATCTGAAGCACATTGCCAATCAGGCCTGTGTGTGAGAGTCGTGCTACGCTTGAACACAGGGATCACACACACACACACACACACACACACACACACACACACACACACACACACACACACACACACACACACACACACGCACACACACAAATGTGGGTTGTGCTGCAGCTAGATTAATCTTACATCTGCAAGTCACTGTCACGAAGACCTGGCTGTGTTCCGAATGGAATGAATGAATGAATGAATGAATAAACAAATAAATGAATAAATAGACGAATGAATGAATGAATGAATGAATGAATAAAATAAAATAACTCTGCATTCAGACTCCTTCTGTGTCTAAAGATGAAGCATGATGATATTTCTAAGCAAACACAATTCCAACCAAGTTCAATCTGAAATAATTTTTTTACTTTTTCTTTTTTTTGTTGTTGTTTTTTGTAATAATGTAATTTGCTGATCTAGAGAAGGTCAGAGTCACCCTGTTAAACCTTCACAGCATGATCAAGGTCATCCTTATAATAAGCTACAATTTAATACAGATAATTTAATTTCCCAGATCAGCGATCGCATCCTCTCAGTAATACGGTACAAACAGAGTGAATTTAATTACACTAATAAACCCTCTCTAATAAAATGGAAACAAAGCTAGGCGAGAGTTTAAAAAATCATTTCAATCCCCTTGAGGTTGTTTTTTTCTTTTCTTTTCTTTTTAAGAAGCTGAAGAAGATGGCAGCTCTTCTCTCTCCTTTCTTCTTCTTCTTCTTCTTTTTTTTTCCTTCTTCTTCTTCTTCTCCCTGCACTCTTTAATATGCTGCTGGAATTGGCCGAGGGACGACGTGTCTGAGTCACAGAGCGGCATTAACCTCGCTCGCCCTTACACGCAAAGGGAAGGAAATTCATTCACCTGTAGCCGGAGCTGTATAAAGACACGTTAGATTCGGCGTATAGCACAATTTTATCTGGTATCTGCCTTCGAAATTCAAATGCTGGAAAGAAAAGGAAAGGAAAGAAAAGAAAAGAAAAGAAAGGAGAAGAAAAGAGAAGAAAAGAAAAGAAGTAGGGAAAACTGCCTGGGTCACTGTTTGGGTCTGATGAAACTTTAAGGCAGATTAATCTAAAATTGCTGAAGGGCATAAAGAGCAAAGGAAAAGAAAAAAAAAAATTTTTTCTCATGACAGCAGCAATATTCAGGCTACTTTAGTATTAATGCACATTCGGAATAAATTCGTTCGGTGCCTCGGACTATATGTGATAATGCATTCGTTTTCTGACAGACACTATTGTATATTTGCAGCAAAGTTTCACATGGAGCTGAAAAAAACCTATCTGAGGCATGTGAATAAATCATGAGGAGGCTAAAACTCAGGGCAGAGGTGAAAAGGGGAGAGAGAGAGAGAGAGAGAGAGAGAGAGAGAGAGAGAGAGAGAGAGAGAGAGAGAGAGAGAGAAAGTGTGTGTGTGTGCCAGTGCCCCTGTCAGTCCCCATTCTATCCCCTTAAGATGTCCCTGCTGCCCAGAAACACCTGCTCGACTCAACATTTATTATTCAGAGGATGCACTAAAGGGACCCTACTGCTCAATATACAAAAAATGGCCGTGACATGGAGCTTGCACACCTGTCAGTGACAACAAGTAACATCAGCATGCGCACACAGACAGATGGATTTTAGTCTTCGTCACAGTGTGATGTGTATGTGTTCGCTGAGTTGTGAGCATCTGTGATGGTATGGGACTTCTCGTCGCTCGGGCGAATAAAGCTAGATGTTAGGAAAGTGTGCCAGAGCAGTTTATCAAATTGCGGGCTCTTCTTTAAAAGTGCACTGACCCTGGATGCCAAAACACGCTGTGTTAGAGTGGAGTCCTGGCTCTGAACCCGCGGCCCGTAAGTGGCGGAGAAGTAGCGATGGAGGACCGGATGGGTACGTGCACTTCCCCTTCCATGCACCTACCGTGCACCTGAGGCCTGGCGGCACGTTCTACTGCCTGAGGAACAAGAGTTCGACAACAGACCTATTGGATGAAGCGAATGCTTGGGAATGATGTCAAATATCCAGTGTAGCCCTTACAGTACATTCAGATTCTCTAAAGGCTTCAGCATGCTTCATCAAGACGTGATGTTTAGCTGGGATCCATAAAGATATGGCAGAGTAGAAGGACCTGGTCTTCAGAGGCTTTGCTTCTTCTGAAGTATGCTGAGGTCTTTGTGTGGAACAGACAGAGAAGCCATGACACGTTCATTCCTTGGCTGATATCTGTACAGTATAATCCTCCTGCTCGTCCCCTACAGACCTTTAGCCAGCTCGTGGATATCGTCCTTCGTCCACCGTTGCTATATGAGAACTTAATCCACTTTAGATGAGGTGATGGAGGTGCTTAGAGGAACTGCACTGAGGCTGGAGATGGTTTACCCCCGCAAGAGGAAAGAGGGGCAGATAAAGCCAGTCCTAACAGCCTCTTACACTAGGTCACTGAGGAGCCAGGTACTGTACATGTCTGTCTATAGCTGGTGCATTAATGCTATTTGTTTCACATCTTTTCTAAAGCTGCATCACTTCTAAAAAAATGAAGCACCATCAACACAAGATAAAGTGGTAAAACTCCTCTTCTTGCATTCTCTCGTTGATAGATTAGTGTCTAGCCTGAGCCATTAGTCTCAGGAAAGTAATAATGCTTATAAAGGAGTTCTCCAAAGGTCTTTCTTCGTGTGTATTCGGGGTCTGCGGAGAGTCTGGATATTTTTGTCGAGTGCAGTAATGAGCTTGATCCTCATAAACAAGTCTCTGCTTTTTCAATCTATTCAAATTCGGAACTTCAAAAGAAGCAGACAACAGACCGACAATAAGCGTCCCAGGATCGGGGCAGGAAATACGCTTCATTTTCCTCAGCCTGTGTGTTGAATATGTGTTGGGAATAACAATGAGATGTTTCGAGAGCAGTCTGGCATCGTCGTGTATCCCATCTCCATAACAACTTACGAGCACGTCCGATACCGGTAGCTTATGTGTGTGAGAAGCATTTTAATTGAAAACTATTGCTTTTCAGTGTCCAACCAAATGTATCACCCAGTTGCCAAAAAAATCACTGAATCAAATATTGAGCTAATCTATGTTTCTGCACTGAAATAAGGTCATGTGCCCAGTGGGGTGACATTTGGGATGTGCCCAATGCGATGACATTTATCCTCACCGCTTTCTCTAGTTCTGTACTCTGAAGTCTCCAGAATTGCATTTTTGAAGTCCTCGGTTCTGACACACACACACACACACACACACACACACACACACACACACACACACACACACACACACACACACACACACACACACAGATAAACCTGAGCAAATAAAGCACTGAAACTGGGAGAGCACAGCACAAGTGTAGCTTCTGCATACTGATAAGCAACAGCGATTAAAAGCATTAAGGATAAAATATTGATGGCGGTCTTCTTATTCCTCGGCACACATGAACCGAAGCAAACATTCGACAGCAGAATTAATGTAAAAAAAAAAAAAAAAGAATCATCAGATAAAGGTTTCCTAGCATCTGTGCACATGCCAGTATTGGTCTGCTAATGGGTTTTAGTTCTTTAAGTGGAGTTTTGACTATAAAGCCGGGTTTGTTCTGTCCTGAGCTTTGGAGCACGTTATCTCAGAAACAAAATGAGATTCTTCCTCGATCTTGGCGACAGAAAGGCAAATGGGCCGAAAGGCGTGCAGGGGCTTCTGAAGATCAAACGGTTTTGACTTTCTACATCACGCTCTACATCGTGAGGCCAGCAGAGCAGAAGACAGGTCAGTGCTAGAAAACGGTTTGCACCGAGAGTGTGGAGGAGTGAAAAATTCAGAGCAATACGCAAGATCAATCAAATCCATCTGTTCCCTAATTTTTCAGAATCACTTTGAATCATTCATTCATTATCTACCGCTTATCCGAACTACCTCAGGGTCACGGGGAGCCTTTGCCTATCTCAGGCGTCATCGGGCACCTGAGTGCCAACCCATCACAGGGCACACACACACTCTCATTCACTCTCACACACACACACACACTCTCATTCACTCACACACTCACACTCTACGGACAATTTTCCAGAGATGCCAATCAACCTACCATGCATGTCTTTGGACCGGGGGAGGAAACCGGAGTACCCGGAGGAAACCCCCGAGGCACGGGGAGAACATGCAAACTCCACACACACAAGGTGGAGGAGGAAATCGAACCCCGAACCCTGGAGGTGTGAGGTGAACGTGCTAACCACTGTGCCCCCAATAATCAGTTCAATAAATTTTAAATCAACATTAAGCAGGAAAGAAATTTAGAAAATTAAGCTAAAAAAAATCCACTATTAATTACACAAGTTTATCTTTGCACACTTTATAAAGGGTGCCAATAATTACGGAGATAAACGCTTATCTTTAATGCTTTGAAGCCTTATCTTTCCTGCTAAAAGTAAACTCGTCTGAACAGCACTGTTAACGCTCCAAGCCGGTCTACTGTTGCGGACAAAATGTGAAATGCTATCAGAGTAAAAATAATTACGATGCTCAAGCTGTCGATCTCCATATGGTCTGATTAAGTGACGATGTTTTCTGATTAGGTTTATAGCAAAAGCACCTGGTTGTAAATTGACAAGCAATAACGGCCAAAAACAAGGTTTCTCCTGGTGTGTATATGTGTGTGTGTGTGTGTGTGTGTGTGTTTTATTTCTCCACACAATAAACATTATTATATATATTGTGTCTTCTGTTTTTTTTTTTCCTTATTTGATTGCATAAAACATCAGATTTATTTCTTTGTGAAGCTCGACTATTAAATTCTGTTGTTGGTTTTACCTTTTTAGCTCCAAAAATAGCAACAGGAG
>NC_062521.1:27977539-28017539 GCF_022655615.1 Tachysurus fulvidraco | reverse complement strand
ATCAGACCACTTTAACTCTGGTTAGGAAGTCTTCTTAGCAACCTGTCTTTACTTCCTGAGAAGTCTTACAGAAGTGCATCTATCTTCTGAGATCTTGAGCAACTGCTGCATCACTGAGAGCATTCTTACTGTACACACTCCATCACAGTGTGATACAGCAACTCCACAGCGTGTGTTAAGAAATCACTGCAAAAGCTGGTGAAACTCGCCAAACGCATCACCGGCACACAACTTCCTACCGTTGAGTCTCTTCACTTCAATAGATGTCTGTGCAGAACACACAAAATCATCAAGGTCACAAACTGTTCAACCTCCTTCTATCCAGGAAGAGCTACAGGACCATCCGCACCACAACCAGCAGGTTCAGGGCCAGTTTGTTTTGCCCAGACCAGACCATAAACCTACTGAAGTCTACACTACATTGCTAGGACACTGATGTCTCATTAATACTTCACTGTCTGTAATCACCTCACAGTTCTGCTTCACTCTCTATGCTCTGTTACATCTTCTCTACATAATTATAAATATATATATAATTCTATATTCATATCTTACCGTATGTGTATATTATCTCTACATACTGTACACTGTATGTTATCTTGGTTATTGTTGTACATACAATGGACTTACACATATTGTACTGTATATATAGCTGTTTGCATTTCTGGTAGATGTAAAGCAACACGTTGTTGTTGTGTAGCTGTACTATACAATAACAATAAAGGTCTGTCTGTCTGTCTGTCTGTCTGTCTGTCTGTCTGTCTGTCTGCCTGTCTGTCTGTCTGTCTGTCCCAGAAGGTGAATATTTATGCATCCAACAAATTACTGCTTTTTATTGTCACGATAATGATTTAAAACATGTTTAAAACCTTTCATTTGAATTAGGACAGTGCACATTGATCAACAAATCAGCAATGAGCATCAGTGTAAATATGCCAGAATTAGCACACTAGCTGAATTTCATCCGTTGTCCTAAGACAGGTATCCTAAAACATACAATACAAATTACTTACAGACATAACAACATGCATACAGACATATTACACAGGACAACAAAGACTAAATACAGTAAACAGCAGTCACATAGAAGTTAAAAGGCCACTATTTGGGAAAAGTCCTAATTATTTTCACCATAGATGTTTCTTGTTAATCGAATGACTTTTTCTCAAACTGACCTGATGCACAAACCAAAAGGTTGCTGGGATTCAGAAAGCTCATGTGCCCGTCCAAAAGAGAATAATGAACTAGAACATGTGATGGTGCCTCGGAGAGAAGACCCACAGAACGCCAAACATAGATGGTTTATAAACTGAAGAAACACTCATTGGGACATTATTTCCTGAAATTTCCTTTACAGTCTAAAGCCCTATTCGGACGGGATTAGTTTTACGTGGGGACGTGGAGTAATGCAATTTTACCTCAGGACGTCTGTAATATTAATTGGCCAATTCTCACGGGACAAGACATCTCAGTAAAACTAGCAGAAGTGTGAGGGGTAACTCGCTTTACGCACCACAGTAACCTCCTTGTCGTCATGTGTGTATGACGTCGCTTCCTGTTTCAAGCGCCTCCGTGCTTGCAAAACGTGACTTTTAAACAGGAAATGATGGAATTTTACCGTACATATTTACAGCGGGTCTATTCGGACGGGATTAGTATTACCTGAGGTCATTTTTCCGGACCTTTTTTACAGAAGGTAAAAGTCGCCGTAATCTTTACTGACATTGTCCGTAATGATTACCGAGATGGCGCATTCAGATGGGACTAAAATCACAGAGAAGCTCTGGTAATAATTACTTTACCCCCCACGTCCCCATGTAGAACTAATCCCATCCAAATAGGGCTTAACTGTATGATTCACACAGAACCTTTCACACCTTTTTTACAGTACATTATATTATACAGTATGTTGCCTCGTGTGTCTCGTCTGAAAGGAATAATGAGTTCAATGGACGTTTGATGTGGTAAATGGATGAAATGATTTAATTTACTTCAAAATCGTTATTAGTTACCGAGATAAGCGGAAAAGAAGGTATACCTGACTCATCCTTGGCGTCGCTTAATGATATTAGAAAGCTCTTCCCTGTGCAGTGAATCGATGTTCAGAAAATTCCTTTAGGAACCGTAAATCAAATGCTCTAGATGAGATAAAGGTTACAGAATATTGCTTATAGCAGACAAATAAAGCGACTTTCAATAGAATTTAGAGCAAGAGACGTAAAGGTTTACACGACCCTGTTCAAGCAGCAGGTTTGTCCCAACGTATAAAAATGGAGTGAAAAACAATCAGAAACATTTCAGGAAAAAAAAAAGGGATGTGACATCATGTCTGTATACCTTTTTATTATTAGGGATGTAGCTATTCTGTTTATGTTCAGAACAAACCGATTGTATTCGATTTCATTGTGAAAAAGTAATCGTCATCGATGACATCATGAAGCTGATCTCGTTTTAATTCCATCAAATGTTTCTGATTGTTTTTCAGGTTTCTGAGACGATTCATCTTGATTTCATTTTTTTCTCATTACAAAATTTTTTACCATTTTAACAACGGTGGGTAACTTTTTTTTATCAATTCCATAAATATACATGTGGGAAAAACATGTGCTCTGGTTTATGATAAAGAAAGTAAGAAAAAGTCAGCAGTCGTGAAAAAGTGTACAGCTGTTACACACAGTAAGAAACGAGAGAGAGAGAGAGAGAGAGAGAGAGAGAGAGAGTAAGAGACAGAAAGAGAGAGAGTAAGAAAGAGAGAGAGCGAGAGAGTAAGAAAGAAAAAGAGAGTAAGAAAGAAAGAGAGAGAGAGAGAGAGTAAGAAAGAAAGAGAGAGAGCGAGAGAGAGAGAAAGAAAGAAAGAGAGAGATAGAGAGTAAGAAAGAAAGATGAGCTGAGAGTAAGAAAGAGCTCCAAAGAACCCGAGAGAGTCTGCAGATAAGATCTCATCGAATCCCGCCCTCTAATCCTCCAGCAGCTCTCTCCCTCTTCTCGCAGCTATCGCGCGGGAGAGACGAGAGTCTCTTACTATATTAATGTCTGTAGTTTTTTCTTCTTCTTTTTTCATTCCTTTACCTTATTACTGTACTATTTATTACATCAGTGTTAATTGGGGGCAGGGATCTAACCCCCCGTCCCAAGCCTGGATAAAATGGAAGGGTGACATCAGGAAAGACATCCGGTATAAAACCTGTGCCAAATAGAAGATGTGGCCCAGAGGATCTGCTGTGTCAAACAGGGAGGTGCAGAAAGGAGAACAACAACTTTAGTGTGAATTGGCTGTTTTATATGAAGTACATGTTGTGCTATGTATAATTGTGTAAGTGACAAACAAAATGTGGAGAGGTCGCTCGCTGCATGCTATAGTCTATCTACTGACTTAGTACTGAGTCACAAGGCTGCAAAAACATCATCACTAATTAAGGACTTTACCCTTTTTACTGCCTACAACTTACGGGACATTTCCCATCAGTACACCCAGAGTCAGGACTGTCTTAGCTTTCAGTGTGAGACGTGTGTTTTCCCTCTGATCACGTTTACACAGAATTTTAGTGGTTGAAGATAAACACCTTCACATTTTAGCTGGTTATGAACAAGCACTCGGGACGTCTCAGAGAAATGGGTTTGGTATCAAAATGAAGATGCAAACATTTGGTGTAAAACAAACAAGAACAACTTGTGGAATGTAACATGACAAAGACATTCAATGCTGAACACAACTAGACATTCAATACTGAACACAACTAGACATTCAATACTGAACACAACTAGACATTCAATGCTGAACACAACTAGACATTCAATGCTGAACACAACTAGACATTCAATGCTGAACACAACTAGACATTCAATGCTGAACACAACTAGACATTCAATGCTGAACACAACTAGACATTCAATGCTGAACACAACTAGACATTCAATACTGAACACAACTAGACATTCAATACTGAACACAACTAGACATTCGATGCTGAACACAACTAGACATTCGATGCTGAACACAACAAAACATTTGATGCTAAACACAACAAAACATTTGATGCTAAACACAACAAAACATTTGATGCTAAACACAACAAAACATTTGATGCCAAACACAACATAATATTCAATGCTAAACACAAGAAGACATTCAATGCTGAACACAAAAATCCAGGAGGAAATTCCCCTTATTAGCCTCTGAGTTAATTTGTGGTTAAATTTGTGCTGTCTGAATAATTAAATTAAACATATAGTTTATTATTCGGTTCAGTTATTATTTTGTTGTTGTTTTTACATTTCTAGAGTGTTTTAACAATAGACTTACAATCTGTTTTAACAATAGACTTACAATCTGTTTTAACAATAGACTTACAATCTGTTTTAACAATAGACTTACAATCTGTTTTAACAATAGACTTACAATCTGTTTTAACAATAGACATACAGTACAACACTTAATGTGAATTGTTGAATAAGCCTGACTTTGTCAGGGGAAATAAGAGTAAAGAACATTAACTCAACAAAAAAAGGGAAGAGTTTGTCTGATGTTTTTCATCTGATTTAAATCCAAGGCTTATTTTCGGTTTTTGCAACGATGAGTCAAGTGTTTCCTTTCTGAACCCGTGTCTGTGTCTGCTTGGGTTTGTCATCAGCTTTGTAGGAAATGAGCTTTGATTTTAACAAGGTGAACTTATCTTCCCGCTGGGGCAGCGGGTCAAACTCAATCTTAAAAATGATTCATAGTCGGAAGGAAGTAGAACAGGATGTACGAGATGAAATACGTCCATGTTTTAGCAAAGAGCCTAAAATCCTACACACTTCCATCTTTCACCAAGTTAGAAAGTTGCCTTTAAAGTGCAAAAATGAAAACACTTTCATCATGTTGGAAGAATTCCCAAGACTCAAACACTGCACTGAGCAAATGGTTTGCTTCCGGATCTGTCCAGGAAGAAATTGGAAGCATCTATAAGCAAGGTGGAAAAAAATTAAAGCTAAATGATGTCTGATATATTTATGTTTCCAATGTGAACAGACATTCATTCATTCATTCGCTTATCCGAACTACCTCGGGTCACGGGGAGCCTGTCTTATGTGTCATCGGGCATCGAGGCAGGATACACCCTGGACGGAGTGCCAACCCATCACGGGCACACACACACTCTCATTCACTCACACACACACACACACACTACGGACAATTTTCCAGAGATGCCAATCAACCTACCATGCATGTCTTTGGACCGGGGGAGGAAACCGGAGTACCCGGAGGAAACCCCCGAGGCACGGGGAGAACATGCAAACTCCACACACACAAGGTGGAGGTGGGAATCGAACCCCCAACCCTGGCGGTGTGAGGAGAACGTGCTAACCACTAAGCCACCGTGCCGCCCGTGAAAAGTGACGTGACATACGGCTAAGTACGGTGACCCATACTCAGAATTCGTTCTCTGCATTTAACCCATCCAAAGTGCACACACACAGCAGTGAACACACACACACACACACACACACACACACCGTGAACACACACCCGGAGCAGTGGTGGGTCCGGCACCTTGCTCAAGGGCACCTCAGTCGTGGCCGGCCCGAGACTCGAACCCGAGTCAGACTCAGCCACCATTAGGCGATTACAAGTCAGACTCTCTAACCATTAGGCCACGAACAATCAGAAACATTTGTATGGGGAATAGGACCTGGTTGCATAAATATGTACACCCTTTTTTAATATAATTGCGACTGTGTCACATCTCGTGTTGAAAAGTATTCATCATACATCCTGAATCTACTGTAAAGTAGTAGACATGACACACGGTATGTATAAGAAGCAGAAAAACAACGAAACGTTAAACAAAAACTCCAAGAAAGTCCAAGGTCAAAGCTCTACGCAGCACATCCAGTACCAACACTTCTGCAGGCCATGTTAATATGGAGATAAATGAAATATACCTGCTACGTCGTACATTAAAGCACGGTGCTAAGATGAAGGCTGAATAAAATGCAGGATAAAATGCAGGCTGTCATACAGAAATCGCAGAAAAGATTCCTTCTCAGGAGGCGATATTTTCTCAGTCAGAGACACACTGTAGGCCGCCGAGCGATACGAGGCAGGAAACTTGTTACTGCGTTTTCAGAGTCACTTGAAGGCAATCGACCACAGCCATTTACATACTTTGTCATTTTTATGGCGACTGCATGTTCTCCCGAATGAAAGACGTGGCCGTCTCGAGGCGGTCGAACAAATGTTTCCTTGCGTGAAATGTGATCCGGAGTCGAAAATGCAAATCGTTTTTTTTTTTTCTCCGAATGGGATGTTCCACAGGACCTGTTTTTGTTTTTTTTCCTTTCCTTAATCTCCGCAATGTCAAGGATACACTATGAGAGTGCAAGTCCTACCTCTGGCTGGTAAGACAAAGGATCCACACCAACATGTGACTGTGGTGCAATTGCAGCATGAACCAGTCGAGGGGCTTCGGGAGATCCAATATATCCTACAAAGCCTGTGGTACAAACAGGGTTATTTTCCTGCATTCCCGCTTCAATTCCCTCCCCGTCTGATATCACGGTGGCAGCTTCATTCTTCCAAGTCTAATCATTTTCTTCCAGATTTTCACTTGTGGGCTTTCTTGTGATTTTTTTTTCTGCTTTAATTTTTATCTTATGCAATCATTTTCTTCGATGAATCCCTGATGTGCCCAAAGAGCAGCCATCAGTGCTATCATTATATATCAGACTGTAGTTCAGACCTCAGCTAAGGAATAACTTTGAATGTAGACTTCGCCGTTTACACACAATATAAAAGTAATTAACATTAACAACAACAAAAAAAACACGATTAATAAATAAAAATATTGAATGAACGGAAATAGCCTTGATCACCACTGCACTGTCACTTTTCTTCTGTGTTTTGCATTATTTTGCACCACTTTAAAATCATGCATCCTTGCACCACCCAAAAACTATCATTACACTTCTGTATGTCCGTCCATATTTCCATATTCTGTCTAATCTGAAAGAAATGGTGATCGACTTTAGAAAAAAAGCACCATCCACTGCAACCTGTTACTATTCAATGGACTGTTATTGAGACTGTGATGGAATAGAAGTATCTGGGCACTGTTATTGATTATAAACTCAACTGGTCTGCCAACATACTAGCAAGATACTCAAAAGCACAGCAACGGCTCTATTTCTTAAGGAAACTGCGTAGTTTTAATGCAGACACAACGACCTTGACATTGTTTTACTTAACTTTTATTCAGAGTGTGGTGACTTTCGCCATCCAGTGTGTGTGTGTGTGTGTGGGGGGGGGGTCTTTCTGTTCAGAACAGGAATATGCTGGATAAGGTGACTAAAATGGGCAGAAAATTACTGGATCTAATGTTAATAGCATCTCCAATCTTACAGATCAGTATACCCTCGATCTGGCATTGAGGATACTGGATGATCCATATCCCACCCACTGTTCCTAGAGTTCTTTTTACTCCCATCTGGATGCAGATTTCGAATGCCACCAACAAAAACAAAACGTGCTATTACATCGTTTGTACCGAGGAGCGTTCGGTTGCTGAACAGATTAGACACAGGTACAGAGAATTTTTAAAGAATTAAAAATTTTTTAAAATTTTTTAGAGATTGTATGTCACTATCATTGTTGTGTTTGTGTTGTTTATGTTTTGTTTTTTTGTGTCTTCTATGTTTGTAAAGTTGTTGGATGTTAATGTGGCTTCCTTGAGTGCAAAAGAAATTCCCTTTGGGGCAATAAAGGTTTTCAATTTCAATTCTGTATATATATATATATATATATATATATATATATATATATATATATATATATATATATATATATATATATAACGACATTCCTTTTGTACAGGTATATCTGCTGTCATACCACTTCATACTGTATCATACTTATATAATAACCACACTATATTTACCCTTATTCAGTTACATGTACATATTACTACACCTTCTGTACAGTATGACCTCATACCCTTATTTATTACACTGCCACTTGTAAATAAGCCATCTATGCACTTCTGGTTAGATGCTAACTGCATTTCATTGGCTCTGTACATGTACCTTGCACAATCTAATCTAATCTAATAATGAATAATAATTTGGGGTGGATCCACTGTCGAGTATTTTTCTGTAACAACATAAGTGTCCTGTTTTGTTCTTCACACGGCAGATAGGACACAATTTAACATTCTTCTCTTTTCCTCCCTTCACATAATTTATGCCAATCTCCGTTAATTACCACCGGCTTCTTCGGGGTAATGAAATCGCTCTTCCTGGATTGTGGATGGTAGTGAGATGGAGAATAAATCTGCACACAGACACCGCATCTGAAATCTGAGCCTCAGAACCTGTAGGCTTGTAGTCATGCTTTTTTCTCTTACTATTGCGGGTTCCTGTCCTTGTGATTCATATATAAAAATCTTTCTGTAACTTAAACCGGCAGACGAGCTAACTGCGGTCAATAAACTTTAAAAAAAAAAAAAAAAAAAGCAACACAAAAACAAAACATAACATAAAAAGAACGAGGGTCGAAATGACAAGACTGCCAACTCATCCGATCACTGCCCCAGTGCACAAGTGTGGGAGTCATCGTTAGTGTGAGCCTCCTACCAGCAACACAAACACACACAAGGGAGAGAGTGTGTGTGTGTAAGAGAGAGAGAGAGAGAGAGAGAGAGCGAGAGAGAGAGCGAGAGAGAGAGATTGATTTTTTGCTGTACCTCTTGGTGAGAGCTGTGTCACTCTAGAACCTGTGAGTCTGCTCGTACTCGGTAATGAACGTGAAGCCGGAGTTGAGTGACACTCGACAGAGGGATTAGTCAGAATTAGATTTTAAAAAAAGGAAAATAAAAACCTGTAATATTAAATTATATTAAATTATATTATATTATATTATATTAATAAACACACAAGGCTCTGACAATCTGGCACAATGGAAATCAAGGCAGCGGGGATTATAGCAATTTAATTAAATTCCTGGAGAAGGGATCATCGTGTGCGCTTTAATATGTAGCGGATATTCTGAGCGTGAGCGACGATCTGAAGTTTTACCTTTCGTATGCCGGAGATGCGGGAATGTGTGGAGCTGTAGTGCGTTTGTAAGCCGAGTCGTCGAACCTTACGTGTAGTGACGGATATCTGTGCAGGGTGGCGCTGTTTCTCAGCTCTGGGCTTCAGAGCCGGTCTCTGAGCCGTGTTACAGTCGTCGCTGTGAGCCTGAGATGTTTCAAGCGCGGGGACTCTCTGACCTGCCAGTCGTCTCAAACCCTTATGCTCTGTTCAGGTCAAAATGATCCCTTGAGCCGAACCGTAACAAAAAAAATAAATAAATAAATAAATAAATCTTTTCTTTTCAGCATGAAGCTTTATGTGCTAAAGATACGACAAACCCTCTTTACCCTGTCAATCACAGCAGCACTATCTAATCACTGGTCTCAGTGAACGTCTATATGCAGAAAAGGGTGGATAGAGAGAGAGAGAGAGAGAGAGAGAGAGAGAGAGAGAGAGAGAGAGAGAGAGAGAGAGAGAGAGAGAGAGAATTAAACAATCACTCTGTCAAAAGATTTTGCGTCTTTACTGTTACCCACAAACGCAGATGTACACAATTGTGGTCAATTTATTCATTTATTTTCCAACTCAATCCATCTGACCCATGGACAGTACATCCACTGATAAATATTGAACAGCAGGGCGAACTCACACACACACACACACACACACACACACACACACACACACACACACACACACACACACACACACACACAGACTTCAGTAAATGGAAGAATGAGAGCAGCAGAGCGGATTCGTTGATGTCATTAGCAGTGAGGTCTGCGATCCAACAAGTAAACACCATTCATCCGGCTGTTAGATGTGCAGAAGTGAAACTGGAAGGACGGCTTTACTCAGCCCGGGATGATGCGAAGGTGCCAGCTGAAATCGGCTCAAGACAAATGTTTAAGACATTTCGGAGAAAGCAGCAGGTGTTCATCAGCCTCGCTAAGCACAAAAAAAGAACTGAAGAGCGTGAGCTGCAACGACCGCAGACAACGCCGAGCCTCGGCACACTGTCATCCGTCTGCAATCAGAAAAGCTGTGAGGCTCGGCTAAGGCGCTAAAGTGGTTTCTGTCTGCATGCTGTTATGAATGATGGTAATTGGTAACCCATTTCAAAGCCTCGGTTCACAGCGAATAAAGAAACTCCTGCTGAACCTCAGACACATCAATGGTTTGGAAATGAAGTGTGTTTTAGAAGTCTAAATGTAAACGGCACATTTTCAGGAGGCTCCAGTGTCAACACGCTGGAGGATTAACAGACAGACGGACCTCTGGCTTTAGACTATCTTCAGACCATATTCTACATTATGCGATTGCGGCAAGAGAAACGGGGACGTCTGTGTTTGCCCGCGTCTCAGGTGGATTTATATCGAACCCTGAGAAATATCCCCATGCAAATGTGTAAATATGGCAAATAAAATAATTGTGATCCTGATTCTGGGGGGGACACGGTGGCTTAGGGGTTAGCACGTTCGCCTCCCAACTCCAGGGTCGGGGGTTCGATTCCTGCCTCTGCCTTGGTGTGTGGAGTTTGCATGTTCTCCCCGTGCCTCAGGGGTTTCCTCCGGGTACTCCGGTTTCCTCCCCCGATCCAAAGACATGCATGGTAGGTTAATTGGCATCTCTGGAAAATTGTCCGTAGTGTGAGAGTGTGTGTGTGCCCTGTGATGGGTTGGCACTCCGTCCAGGGTGTATCCTGCCTCGATGCCCGATGACGCCTGAGATAGGCACAGGCTCCCCGTGACCCGAGAAGTTCGGATAAGCGGTAGAAAATGAATGAATGAAAGATCCTGATTCTAAAGCACTGCTGCTTTATCATAAACACTATCTTGTGCTCGACTACAGGTTTTGCTCGTTATGGCTCTAAATCTCCAGCCGGATCTCTACATCCGATAATTGACAGACAATAAGTGAAACTCGGCTCGTACTTCCGGATGTTTTCTCGCGAATGCTTCAGCAATAACACTGTGGAAACAGAGAATGCTGCAGAGAAAGATATATTCTGTATACCGGAGAAAACACAGAGGTTCTTTGGTAATATATGCAGTTGTCAGTGCAGGAGGAATGATTTGAGCTCCTAGTTTGGCTGTTTTACCGAAAGTTCAGCAGTCTGACATTTCAACACAAAGCACTTGCCTTTAGAGGGTCATGAACCGGAGGCTGTTGGAGATTCGGTTTGTTATGCTGGACAAAAGTGCACGTCATTTATTCTCACGTAAACATAGTATTTAGATGAGGAATGAGAGCGCAGAGCTAAAACCGGTCCAGTGTCCAGAGCAAGCGTTCGTCCTGAATTATCTCATCACCTTCCTTTGTTTGGCGTGATGAAAATTACAGCGTCCGCTGAGCTCTGAGCGAAAGCTCTCTATTAAAGAGAGAAAAATGTGTTTGAGATGATTGTCCGGGATCCGGATCCCCGCGCGGTCGTGTTAATGGCGGCTTTGTATCAGGCGGTTTAAAATGAAGAATGCTTTTTTCAGAACAATGATTTTTCATTAGCACTGGTGGGAAGTGTATCTGCGTGTACGGTGTTTGTGAGTGTGTGTGTGTGTGTGTATGAATAAATGGATGAGAAAGAGTGAACGGATGAATGGTAAAAAAAAACGGCTTTGGAGGGAAACGGGATTAGCTTGGTGCATACGATGATTTTATTGCGGTCGAGGCAAAGGCACAGCTCAATGCGATGCCAAGTCTGATATGTTCTTTGTTGTTATTATGCGTAGAACAGATTGGAAAAAAAAAAATCCATTTCTCTGACTTTTAGTTCTGCAGATACTTGAACGGATGCTTTGTATAAACTCCATGATATCCACGTATTTTTTTTTTTTTTTTAATATATCATGGCTTTTCCCATGACACTCGACTCTCCACGTGAATAGCAGCTCGTCGTTTGAGGGACCATGCCTGGCGAGGTATCTGTCTTTTCATCTCCTTAGAGAAGTCATGGATCGCGCCATTTATTAGTGCGTTCGACCGACTGTCCTTCTCTCCCTATGGCGCTCGCCTGCAGGTTTCTCCTTTAAAACATCACAAGCATCGTTGTCGATTTCAGACTGGATTACTCAAACTCCTCGCTGGTCTTCCGCTGTGCACCATCTGTCCTTTTAAATTGATTCCGAATGCTTCTGCATGACTTTTCCGGTTCTCCCACACCACCCATTTAATGTATTCCCTCTACTGGCTTCCTGTAGCTTCCCAGATCAGATTTGAAGCCTAAACCCAACCCCGTCTTCCTGAAGGTACTAACGAAACCTGACAAGCTACAAGCACGACTCGGCTTCACGTCACCATCCTTCAAGATACGATATAGAATAAAATCTGAACTTTCACATCGGCTATATAAACACCTGGGTCACTCGCTGTCCTTCATCTTCACCAGGAAAAAGAAACGTTTTCATCGATATAGACTTGAGATGTAGACTGAGAGTACAGAGTGTGTGAAATCGATCCTATCCAGCATATTAGACACAAAATCGGATTTTTTTAAGTTCTAAACGTTCGATATGAGCACCGTTAGCGATCAACAAAACCTCCGCACCGATGCTGTAAATAAGAGCTTTATGTCACCACAGTGTCATACACATGATCTCTGACAAAGCCTCAAAATAAACAAGTAAATAAATAAATGATAGTAATATGAATAAATGATAGTAATAAAATTGGACAGGATTAGGAACGAGTACTGTACATCAGAGGGACAGATCATGTTGGACGTTTGGGGGACAAAGTTAGGGAGGCCAGATTAAGATGGTTTGGACATGTTCAGAGGATGGGTATGAGTATATCGGTAGTAGAATGTTGGACATGGAGCTGCCAGGCAGGGGGGCAAAGAGGAAGGCCAAAGAGGAGGTATATGGATGTTATTAATGAAGCTAGTGGGTGCAAGTGTTCAGGATGCAGAAGATAGGGATAGGTGGAGAGAGATGATTCACTGTGGCGATCCCTGAAGGGAAAAGCCGAAAAAAGAAGAAGAAGAAGAAGATTGCAGGATGTGATGTCATGTGATTTAGACGGCCAATAGTTTCGCCTCAGAGCCCATCCACCATCTGTGTATATACAGTATGTGTCAGAACTTTTTTTATGCGCTTGTTTAAGTTCCCTGCCACGTGTCTGCCCCGCCCTTGTTTACTCCTCCCCGCCTCTGCACACCTGTTCCTCATGTGTTTATTGTCCTATCTATTTAACCGTGCCTTCTGATGTCGTCTTATGTCGTCTCGTGTCCGGTCTGGTATTGTCTGTGTCCCTGTTTTTTAGTTAATAAATCCTGTTTTATTTTTACGCTATCCTGCAGTTGGGTCTGTTTTAACCCCGCGTTGCTGACAATATGTATTAGGCCAATGGAAGTGATGTTATAACCTTCTGCACTTCTGGTTGACTTTTGGGTAAAAGTCATAAACCCTGGTCTGCAGACACCAGACACATTCGATGACCAAATGCTCGTGGACACCAACCCAAATGCGGATCTTCCCCAAACTGATGCCAAAAGTCCAGCACACGATTGTACAGAATGTCTGTGTGAGCTGTATCTTATTAATAGCCCCAGAGAAATGTCCCCATTGTGGAACGAATAAAGGAATATCTTATCTTAGTAATGTGTCTTCTCTGAAACTAAGAGGCACAAACACTGTTCCTTGTGCATGACAATAATCCTGTGCACAAAACCCCTGAGCTCCGTGGAAGATCTCGAGTGTCCTGCACAGAGACCTGAACCCCACTGAACACCTTTGGGATAAACTGCAACTGCAAATGGAGTCTCTTCACCGTCCCGACATCAGCGTCTGATCTCACCGAGGCTCTTGTGGATGACCCGAATGAACACGAGTCCACGCAGTCACGCGACAACATCTTGCATCACCTGGTATCAGGTGTCCACAAACCTTTGGTCCCATCATGTACTGTACTTCTGTAAGTCGCTCTGCATAAAGCTGTATATGTAAAATAAACTTATACTCTGATCTCTGTATGTGAAACCTCAGTGTTAAGCAATAAGCTTGTACTGTTGTCTAAAAAGAAGGCTTTGATTTTATTTCATTACTTTCATCTGTGTGTGTTTATCTGTTTCCATTCCCCATTAAGATAATTAGGACCGAACAACCAGCACCAGTGTTAGCTGCAACCTGTCAGGAGCTTGATGATCAGTGACCCGTGCTGCTTTATTATACAGCTATATAACATAACATGTTCTCTCACTAATTGCTCGAAGAAAATTCAGGTCAGGTTTGTAATGTTTTTTGATTTCGCCGATGGATATCCGTGTGCGGTGCTGAAAGCTAATACCATCTATTTTTTTAAGCTAGTTGCGCACTAAGACTTTTAACGCATGGTGTCCATTCTGTGATCTATTTGAATTAAAATCGTTTTCTTAGAAACACGAACCGTGGTCTGTCCTCGGCGAGAATATCGCAATGGTGTGATGAATGAGCTTTAAAATACATGGATGAAAAATGCTCTTCAAATGTAAATAGCACACTGACAGACGAATGGCTAATGCTCTAATGCTCCCACTACGAGAGCACGATGACTGATGCGGTGTGTGTTCTTCCTGCCTCACACTTTCCCACTAAACACTTGCTGGAGGAATTTAAAGAGCTTCAGCTACAGTCTGTCTGGGTCACAGACTCTCCTCTCAGAGCACTGACCTCATTTCCCTCTGTGGTTTGCTGATATTTCACGGGAAGTCCAATTAAAGGGAAGGGCATATATAAAAGTTTTAACATCCGCTGTGACTGATGTGACCTGTCACAGGCGGATCGGCCGTTAAACGCGTCAGGCCCTTTGACTGCGTCGCGTCCTGCTCAGATACGCGCCATTTAGCAGCAGGTCACGTCAGTGATACTCCTTTACCGTCAGTGCCTCGGAAATATTAAATAGAATTTGATTACAATATCTACCATATCATAGTGTAAAGTGCTGGATTGAAGACCATATCCTTTACAACACAAACACTTAAACATGTCAGTAATAAAGTTCTTTTTAAAATGAATTAGTTCATTAGCTTGTTTTCTCTGGGGAAAAAAATAATCCCTTACATTTAGCAGACGCCCAAATCCAGAGTGACTTTACATTTTTATTTCAATTTAAACAACTGAACGTTAAGGGTCTTTGCCCTGGTGGACCTGAGATTCAAACTCATGACCTTTTGATTAGCATGCCAACACTTTAACCATTGAGCTACCTCTACCCATGCTCTACCCATATTTTTTTAGACAAACAGGAAACTGCAGAACTGTTTCCTCTCTCTTCTTTTGTTGTTGTTGTGATATTGATTAATAAAGAAAAATAGGTTTTAAGTAAATTGCTAATGGTTAGAGAGTCTGACTCCTAACCCTAAGGTTGTGGGTTCGAGTCTCAGGCCGGCCACGACTGAGATGCCCTTGAGCAAGGCACCAAACCCCCCCAAGTGCTCCCCGGGCGCCGCAGCATAAATAGCTGCCCACTGCTCCGGGGGGGTGTTCACTGCTGTGTGTGTGTGTGTTCACTGCTGTGTGTGTGGGTGGTTGTTCATTGCTGTGTGTGTGTGTGTGTGTGTGTTCACTGCAGTGTGTGTGCACTTTGGATGGGTTAAATGCAGAGAACGAATTCTGAGTATGGGTCACCGTACTTAGCCGTATGTCACGTCACTTATATGTTGTTATGGTTTAGTAATAAGCTTTAAGCAAAGACACCTAGTAAAAATGATTTTTGGGGTTAAAAAATTGATGAAATGTTGAAAAGTGATTAAAAAACATTTATTTAAAAGTTACCAGGGCTATATATAAAAAAAAAACTAAAAGTCAGTATTTCCCTGTTAGTCTTTTATATTTTACCCTTTCTTTTGCTTCCTTTCTCGGAGCAGGCTGCAGGCATATGGTTCCACAGCACTCGTGAGCAGAACAACACATGATGGCGTTCTGTGAAAGCGGACGTCTCGCGGGTGAAGAGAGAAACGTCAGTATGAGACGGCGGCGGCGGCGGCGGCAGCAGCACATCAGTCTGATAACCTCACACTCCCTGATTGGTGATTAAAGCAAAACAAAGTGGAGTTTTATTTCTGAACCCGAGGTGGCCGTGCAGCTGCTGTCCTCCCATTAGGAGTCGCTCCTCGTTGTCAGGTTTCGCCGCTGACTGGCTGCACGGTGGAGAGACGTGATGTCATTAAGTCTGTGGACGTTGAGAAAACAGACGCTGGCGGCGCTAATCCTGCTGCTAACCTGTCCGGGCGAATAATAAATCGGCTCGTTAGATAAATGTTGAACGGGGGGAAGGAGCGGAAGAAAAGCACACTGCGGGAGAAGATCAGGAGATGAGGAGATTTGACTTCTCCTCATTACCCAGCAGAAAACTTCTTTCCTCGTGCTGCAAGCGTGTTTGCAGAGAGAGGATGACTCTCAGGGGTTCACGCCTCCGCTCTGTTTGAACAGTATGTGATATATTTCAGCCTTTTTAATCAAGTCCTTCATACTTACTTAGCCTTATATGGACCCGGAGTGTAAACTTCTACATAATATAATATGATGCGATTCGAATTTAAATTGACGCTCTGATAGTTGACAATAAAGGTGCGATTGCGCGACACAGTTCCTCCCGTTCATATGCATGTGAATGCCGGAGAACAGAAAATGTCAGCTCGGCGTGAAGACCTTTCACATTGTGCCGTGTACTAAAGTTCAAGTTTAGTGAACTCTGACTTGCAATAATTGGCTTTGAATAAACAACAAATCGAAAACATCCAAAAAAAGAGAGAAGCTTCATGACATGCGGCATCACTACACTAATACAACTTCACTTCACACCAATACAACATTTAACTGACTGTATATTACAATCACACCCCCAGTGTCACCCATATGAGGATGGGTTCCCCCTTGAGTCCGGTTCCTCTCAAGGTTTCTTCCTTTACCAATTTAAGGGAGTTTTTCCTTGCCACTGCTGCCTGAGTCATCTTAGACGTGCTCATAGGGGAATAAATACATACACACTGTGAACTATATACATCTAATAATAATCTAGAATTTTTATTCTGTTAATTCTTATTTCTTTTATTATTCGTTATTTCCTTTATCATTAATTATGTTTACCTTCTGCTCTATGTTTATGTTCTGTAAAGCTGCTTTGAGACAATGTCTATTGTAAAAAGCGCTATACAAATAAACTTCAATTGAATTGAATTGAATTGAATACACTGTATAGTAGTGTGTCCTTCCTTTAAAATCCATCCACAAAGAGCAATTTAGTTGGTTTAATCTAATCTAACACTGGGGAAGTGAATATAGACAGATAACAAGGACAAAATAAATGTAAATAACCCAATGTCTTGGTGTATGAAGTCATTTCTGCCATCTTGCCACCCATGAGCGCAGTGTTGTAATGTAACGGAGTACAAATACTTCGTTACCATACTTAAGTAGAAATGTCACGTATCTGTACTTTACTTCGCTATTTAAATTTATGTCAACTTTCACTTTTACTCCACTACATTTCCTAGATAAAATGTATACTTTTACTCCGTTATATTTCCACTAAGCGTCTTCGTTACTCGTTACTACAAAATAAAATCAGAAGAAATGTGTGTGACTGTAATAAGGGAGGTTTGGCGAATCGCTGCTCCTAGATTGTATTACGCGCTACTCTTTCAGCGTAATGTTGCCAAAAGGAGGAGGAAGCACAACTGAAACCGCCATGTGAGCACCTACTGGAGTTATCGTAGACCACCACCCCTACGATAGCGGTGAACTCGGTGAACAGGGTGAAGAAGATAACGTTACACACCCGTGGCCGTATTCGCGAGAAATGTTTCTGTACATTGGAATGAAAGATTCTTCCTACCGGATAAAGTGCTTCTTATGTCTACGGAAAAAAATCACTGAAATTTTACTTTTAACTTTTACTTCAAATACTTAAGTACATTAAATATCAGAAAATGACTTTTGATACTTAAGTACAGTAAATATCAGATACTTTAAGACTTTTACTTGAGTAATATTCTAAAAGGTAACATTCACTTCTACCAAAGTCTTTTTCTAGTACGATACTTGTACTTTTACTCGAGTATCGCTTTCTACTACTTTATACAACGCTGCATAAGCGCAGTGTTCTGAATGCTGAAAGCTCTGATACAGTATGATATGATTTAGCAGCATCGGTATACAGACTATGTACTATACTATGTAATGTACTATAAACCTCACCCCAAACAGGTCTAGAATCAGTCCTGAGCACTGACTTGTGCAATAGCACTATAGAACAACAGGCCCTGGAAGGTTTAATACAGCATTAAAGGATTAATATCCCAAAATAGCAGCTCTAAAGGACTCGAACAGATCCAGAGAGAGTCAGCCTTCTGAAACCTGAGGGCCAGAGCTGCTTGGATCAGGGTTGGACACGCTGTTTAAATGGCAGCCAGGGAATACACAGCTATCACCAGAAACTCAGACACGGCAGCAACTCTGCACACTCTAAACATCAGCATATTACGGCGCTGTCGATGACTCGATCTGACGTGACTCGGAGCCGTGAACAGGCAGGGAAATGAACTGCTCTGGGTTTTATTAGCACTGTGAGTTCTGCCAAAGCCATTTAAGTGCACAGGTCACAGCCATTTAAAAGAAATCACCAAGCAAGGTCTGTCCATTACTTGTCTTTGATCTTTATAGCGCTCTGTAAAAAAAATATCCATCGACAACCCAAAACTTTGTCAAAAGGTTTGATCTGATAAATACTGCACCTTTGGTAAAGTCCTTCCTTTGTTAACGCATTAAGTTGACATGTATTAATGTATTAGGGGTAAATAAGTGTGAAACATTATGAGCACTGTATTAAAGGTAGGAGAATGAAAGCGAACATCAGCTCAGGATATGATGATTATGTCACGGCGGGACAAAGGCGAATGAGGATCCAAACGCAGTAAAGAGATTTAATAACATAAAACAGGTACACAGACAGACAGGCAAAACAAGACCGAACACAGCGCTGACAGGAAACAGGAACATTGAAACGACTAGCACCAAGGAAGTGAACAAACAGAGAATATATAGGTGACAGGAACCAATGACAAAGCAGAGACAATCAGAGACAAAGAAAACACACCTGGAAGAAAGATTGAGTACAATTAGTGTCCATGGTAACAAATAAGTGGGCGGGGCCAACAATTAACAGCGGGAATGACAGCAGACAGAAACAAGGGAAACACAGACAGACGCATTACAGATTATTCCCTCGGTTTCGTTAAAAAGAAGACGTGTGTAACGAGTGTCGTGGTTTCCTTAACGTATCATCGCAAGCAGTATTCGGTTCTTAAGCAATGTCTCTGATTCAGTATCAAATATAATATAATATATTCATTCATTCATTCATTTTCTACCGCTTTATCCGAGCTTCTCGGGGTCACGGGAAGCCTGTGCCTATCTCAGGCGTCATCGGGCATCGACCCTGGAGGTGTGAGGCGAACGTGCTAACCACTAAGCCACCGTGCACCCCATATAATATAATATAATAAAATAAAATCTGCTCTCATGCCACGGTGACAAACAATTATAGGTGGAATGTGCTGCAGTGTTTTGTCCCACAGAACCAGGCTTGTGTGTTATTGATTTTTTTTTCCTTCTTTTTTTCTTGCTGGCGATTGTTAAAAAAAACCCTGTAAAAATAAATGATTTCGTCTTCCAGAATCGATAGCCTGATCAATCAGCTGCTCAGTAGTTTCTTTTTCTGCTCACACATTTGACCATTCATTCATTCATTCATTTATTTTCTACCGCTTATCCGAACTTCTCGGGTCACGGGGAGCCTGTGCCTATCTCAGGCGTCGTCAGGCATCAAGGCAGGATACACCCTGGACGGAGTGCCAACCCATCACAGGGCACACACACACTCTCATTCACTCACACACTCACACACTACGGACAATTTTCCAGAGATGGCAATCAACCTACCATGCATGTCTTTGGACCGGGGGAGGAAACCGGAGTACCCGGAGGAAACCGCCGAGGCACGGGAAGAACATGCAAACTCCACACACACAAGGCAGAGGCGGGAATCGAACCCCCAACCCTGGAGGTGTGAGGCGAACGTGATAACCACTAAGCCACCCACACATGTGACCAGTAAAAGCAAATTCAGTCCAGAATACGTGAGATAACAGGAAAGGGGCTGAGCTTCCCAGAGATACCGGTTTAGCCTTTTTTTTACCAGCACACCGATGTTCTGTTCTGCCTCTAGATTGGAAATCGACTTTTCAGACATTTTCGGTCGGTATGAACAAATGAACGATGATAAAAAATGAGTCAGGACTCTGTTGGCTTTCAGTGTGAGATGTGTGTTGTTCCCTCTGCTGAGAATCTTAAAGCTTAAACACCGAATGTTTAACCCTTGTATGGTGTTGGTATTTGTGTTACTCAGCCAGTGTTCCTGGGTCTGCTGGACCTGCTGCATTTCTGGGTTTTTAATTCGACACATTCAAAAATTTTAGGTTAAAATACTCTACAGATGTTTACTTACTTCATCCCAATTACAAGCAATATAAACAGCATATACTGTATGGTGAATATTTGCCCTTTACCTTTATTACATCTAGGGATGGGAACCTTATTCAGAACCGGGTTCTGTTTTATAACAGGCAAATCGCTGGGAGCGGTCGCTTTAAATAGCCATGAATACCTCATGAATATTAATTGTTTACACTGTCTACAGTCACACAACCACATTAACGCAGCTTACCACAGAAATCAGTCACACGCGCTGCTGTGTTGAGGTTAAACATGTCTAAAGTGTGGATTCATTTCCAAAGCTACAACAATGAAGCAAATCTACCCCATCTGAGAGGGTTTTCTCCACAGCTGGAGATACAATAAGCCAGGAAAGGTCTCGTCTTGATGTGGTAGCTCGGTGATTAAGATGTTGGGCTACTGATCAGAAAGTCATGGGTTCGAACCCTCAGTTGTAAGTCACTCTGGCTAAGGGTGTCTGCTAAATGCCGTAAGTGTCTTCTCCCAGAGAAAGCGGACATGTTTATTTTTCTTCAGAAAAATTGCCCAACTTAGCAAAACGACTGTTTTGCTAAGTTGTAATTCTGGATGTTAAATTTGATGTTGGATTTATTTAAATTTAAATGGATAGGAATTGAAATTCTCTGTTTAAAATATTTAAAGAGTGATTAAAAAACACAAATGGAATTGTTTAAGTATCGTGCATTATGTTTCACATTTCTTTTATTATGGAATCGGAATCAAAACCGGGAATCGTAAGGCAGAACTGGAACCGGAATCGGAACCGGCAAATTTCTTTAGATACCCGACCCTAATTACATCACATTTTTTTAAAGTGCTACTCGTTTTTTTGTTGTTTTTTTAATAAAATATAAAAAAAGAAAGAAAGAAAGAAAGAAAGAAAGAAAGAAAATCAAATTTAATCAATTTATGAGTGGGAAAAAAAAAATCAACAAATTTACAAGGAAGCAAACTTTTTCACAACTATCGATGTTTATGAATATGGTCCCACAGACCCGAACACCATACAAGGGTTAATGGTTGTCCTGAGTGTTTACTTTCATCTGGGCTTCATATTAACACGGCTGTGGAGTGAGACATGACGAGATGCTCGGTGTTCAACATGGATACAAAAAAAAAAAACAACACAGGAGCAAACTCCATTTTTTGGCCTCAGATTTAACATTGAAACCAGAATTTAAAAGAAACACCTCTGTGAACTTCATACGTCCTGACAGAAAATACCGGTGTGTTCTGGTGTTAAACCTGAGAAGCTTCTACACTAGCTGCATGAACGTATTTAGATCTGGCATTATATTAATATATAATCAGAGTAAACGTCACTGGAGAACGCTGTGCAGAGACAATGAGCTGGTTATATAACGCACGCCTAAACAGAAGACGTTCGTGCTCGCTCCGAGGTTTTTTAATTACCAAACTTGCTGGAAAATACCAATCGTCCACTTTTTATTACTACGCTCATCTGGCATCTGAAAAATTAATTAAAAATCCAATTAGCGAAGGCCTTTAAGTAGCACAATCACTCCACCACACAACATTTCACTGTGGGTGGCTGAACTGAAAGAAGAAGCCAATCTACGCCGGGAAGGTTTAAAGACAGTTCATAAGCAACCCAGCCCACACACACACACACACACACACACACACACACACGCACACACACACACAAACAAGCTTACTGAACGCTATCGCACAAAACATCCGAGAAATGGTGATGTCTGTGTAAATGAACCAGACAAGAAGAGAAGCGAGCGCAGCGACTCACTGAGACTGGAATCGGCACTTTTATTGATATTATTTCATTCGGCACGGCGAGCGTAATAAGTAGAACCCGTTTCCTGTTTTCTTCTTGCGTTCCCACTTCTGTCACGTGCGGTTTGGATGCAAAACACCGTCAGTGGGATGTTGGTGCGAAATAATTAAAAAAAAAAAAGAATAATTACTTAAACTCTAATCAGAAAGCAAAGTACTAAAGAAGTAATGCTCACTGCTGTAAGAATAAAGGTCAATGTTGAACACATGGCGTTTTTATGTCTTTGTTTTGGTCCACACACACACACACACACACACACACACACACACACACACACACACACACACACACACACACACACTATGCTATGATTTGTCATGTCGGACTAGAACAAATGAGCCCGTGTCCCTGGAGCGGTGCATTCATTAGTCAGTGTGTAGAGAGTCCAGTCATACCTCTAGTGATGTGTGTGTTCTCTACCAACTATTACTTACACACTGACTACACCACCGAACCTGACAAACTGACGCAGCACACGAGCCTAATACTGTACAACACTTCACACACTGCCGAGGGCAGCGGCTCAGCTCACTGCAGCGAAGCGCGCTGGACGTTTTCACTTAGAATAGAAAAAGGTCCAGACGTCTGAGGACGGAAAAAAATAAAAATACTGTGTTCGTTTCAATGTTCGCATGAAAGCGGACGCAGGAGGATGGCGTCCTGCGTCGACATTCTCACCCTTGAACGACAGCTGCCTTTGTTACACATCACACTAATACATCACATTGCATCATTACAGCTGCTCGATATGTATTTCTCACTTCGATTTCCAGCCCTGTTTACTCATGTCTTTTCCACGGATCTTGACGCAGGTCCCGCTTTACCCCCTGCACCTACAGTGTCGAAGCACAAGTCGGCTGAATAGAATTCGTTACGCAGCCATCCGCAGCCCAGTAATGAGCTCCACTTCAAAGCCATCTTTTCTGCTCGCTTTTTTTATATCTGAAATTGAATTAAGGTAAACTGGAATGCTCAGCGTTTCTGGACCTGTGCGGAAATCTCGGAAAATCCGTCGTATATCGCTGTAGCTGGGTTTTTCAAAAGCTCTTTGGTCAAAATTGTTTGTTTTATTTATTTATTTATTTATTTATTTATTTATATTTTTACGTTTGAATACGATTAGCCAGCGGCTACAAGGACGTTTGCTAGTTTTTTGTTTTGTTTTGACTATTAAACAGATTAAGAAACATGTTATTTTTTTAAGTAAAGTAAATTCTGTCAGGACCAATTTGTCACGAGGGAATTAGATGATATGCATACAGTTAGTGTTGGTGGTATGGTTCTGTTCTGGGCAGGAATCCACGTGCCCGTCCATGCGCATGCGTGGACAGAGCGGGGAGAGTAGCGACTAGAAAATAGAACCACTAGCATGCATAGTATTGATAAGCTCACTTACACGTTTTTGGAAAGTAATAAATGAATGGATATATAGATAATCAAATAATTAGAGAGAGAGAGAGAGAGAGAGAGAGAGAGAGAGAGAGAGAGAGAGAGAGAGAGAGAGAGAGAGAAAGAAAGAAAGAGAAAAATATGTGGAGATTTAAGACGTGAACTGGTACAGCGAACACGGGTTCCGGCGTGGTGGAGTCGGGGTTGGTGGAGGGAGTTTAGATCGAGGCAGCAGCGAAGCGCTGAATGGCTCTATGAATGGGAATTTAAATGGTCGGGTGATACGGATGTCGTAACCGGATTGGTGCGCGTCGTGGACAGCTGATTAACAGCTGATGCACGCTTGACGACGTGGCCTGCCAGAACTGACACGATGCTTGATTTGTGTGGTTTGTGGCTAAAGAATGCAAGCTCGAGACATTGTTATTATTATTATTCTACGACATAAAATCCATCAGTAATACCTCACTCGTGAGTCTTTAAGCTTTTATGTGTCTTTAAAAAGTTGGTTACTAACACGTATTAAAAGAGACTTCGGTGGTTGTTTTGGGACATTAAACATCATCACACTGAGGAAGAAAACTCATTAAATACTGCCTTTGTTTATTTAGTGTTTATATTCTTATAACCACTCTTAAACCCCCACCTCGCTATCAGGGAACAAGAGTGAAAGTGTTGAAGCTCAGTGGTGGTGATGTCGAAGACGTGACCTTGTGGAGGAAAACCCCCGAAGAAGGTGGTGTAGAATCCGTAAGCAGAGTTTACTGACTGTAGACTCCAACGACGACGATCCAAAAACGAGAGGCAAAAACGTAGTCAGGGAACCGAACAGACGATCAACGTGGCGACCACGATGCAAATGAAAAAAAGAGCAGAAGAATACTTGACACAGAATGGCGGCATGAGCCATGAGCGTGGTTTATGGAGAGACAGACACCAGGATGTAATAGCCTAGTGTTCTAGTGTTTAAGGCATTGGACTGCTAGTCAGAAGGTTGTGAGTTTGAATCCTAGATCCACCAAGCTGCCACTGTTAGGGCCCTTTAACCCTCAATTGCTTAGTTGTTTAAAAAAAAAAGACAAAAAATGTTTGTTGCTCTGGATAATGTTGTCTGTTACAGTACATGCTGTTAACATCCAGGCTAAAATCCTTGCGGCACTGTATTACTGAAGGAGTCTCCCTTGTCAGTGCTTTGTCACAGTCTGGAACTACAATTCTGACACCTTCGTGACATAAGAGTTTACTCTTTGTGTTTCTCTGTAACAAGAAAAGCTGTTTTTTTTATTCATTCATTCATTCATTCATTTTCTACCGCTTATCCGAACTTCTCGGGTCACGGGGAGCCTGTGCCTATCTCAGGCGTCATCGGGCATCGAGGCAGGATACACCCTGGACGGAGTGCCAACCCATCACAGGGGGCACACACACACTCTCATTCACTCACACACTCACACACTACGGACAATTTTCCAGAGATGCCAATCAACCTGCCATGCATGTCTTTGGACCGGGGGAGGAAACCGGAGTACCCGGAGGAAACCCCCGAGGCACGGGGAGAACATGCAAACTCCACACACACAAGGAGGAAGCGGGAATCAAACCCCCAACCCTGGAGGTGTGAGGCGAACGTGCTAACCACTAAGCCACCGTGTCCCCTTTATGTATTTGTTTAGTTATATCTAAAGAGGACAGAAAGGGGAACGTCAGTTTATAGCTGCTATAACACAAGGGTGAGTTAGTGTTCTGAATGGTCCACGTATCAAACAGAACTATTTCCAGATTCATTAGACGATTCATTAAATAATACAAATTGTCAAATTGCTGTGGTTTAATGTGAATAAAACACGTTGAGACTTTTGGAAAAGGAAATTAGCTTCAAGGTGGTTTCCTATAACGGACGGTGTGTTTTATTCGTTCCGTTTTTTTTCCGATAGAAAATATATTTTGCAGAAAATTTACAATGTGAAAGGTTTTCATGTTAGCTTCTCCGCTTGTTTACTTGAGAACCACCACGTATGCTGCGGTGCTGCAGGACGTCCGGAGGTCTGTGGAAGCGTTTATCTCTCGTGACACCCTGCGACACACTCGACAGACATACAGAGCCGAAATAGGCAAAGTGGCGTTCGGTGTGTGTCCTGATGAGCGATTGTTGTGGTTCTGTGTGTCAGACGGCCAGGTTGAAACACTTCTCTTTGCCACGGTGATATTAGCGGCTGGACTAAATGGAGCTGCTGCTGTTTATAATTATCAGCTCATTTCACAATCACAAGTGTTCCGAGGCAGGTCACGATGCATCTGGAGACTGGCAGAGTTGGCACCAGATGGCAGAAACAAACAACCTCCGTATTCAGCCTTTTCAAAAGCTGCATTACTGGACATCTGTTTCCCGCAGAAAAATCAGAAATACGGTCGGATGCAAAAGTTTAGGAACCCCTGACAATTTCCGTGATTTTCATTTATAAATATTTGGGTGTTTGGATTTGCAATTTTATTTCGATCTGTCAAATGATCAATTACACCGGAATATTTCAGTAGTGAAATGAGGTTTATTGGATTAACAGAAAACATGCATCAAAACGAAATTAGACAGGTGCATAAATTTGGGCACCCCAACATCAAAATCACATCAGTATTTAGTAGAGCCTCCTTTACCAGAAATAACGGCCTCTAGACGCTTCCTATAGCCTGTAATGAGAGTCTGGATTCTGGATGAATGTATTTTAGACCGTTCCTCCTTACAAAACATCTCCAGTTCAGTTAGGATTGATGGTTGCTGAGCATCAGATAACCCCAAAAATGTTCTATGATATTCAGGTCTGGGGACTGGGATGGCCATTCCAGAACATTGTACTTGTTCCTCTGTTTAAATGCCCGAGTAGATTTTGAGCAGTGTTGTCTTTTGTCGTTGTCTTGTTGAAATATCCAGCCCTGGTGTAACGTCAATTTTGTGACTGATTCCTCAACATTATTCTCAAGAATCTGCTTAAAGAATCAAGAATTAAGTGGAATCCATGCGAGCCTCAACTTTAACCAGATTCCCAGTACCGGCACCGGCCACACAGCCCCACAGCATGATGGAACCTCCACCAAATTTTACTGTGGGTAGCAAATGTTTTTGTTGGAATGCTGTGTTCTTTTTCTTCCATGCATAACACCCCATGTTATGACCAAATACCTCAATCTTTGTTTCATCACTCCACAACACCTCATTCCAAAATGAAGCTTGCTTGTCCAAATGTGCGTTTGCAGACCTCAAGCGACTCCTTTTGTGGCATGTGTGCAGAAAAGGCTTCTTTCGCATCACTCTCTCATACAGCTTCACCTTGTGCAAAGTGCGCTGACTTGTTGAACGATGCACAGTGACACCATCTGCAGCAAGTTGATGTTGTAGGTCTTTGAGGTGGTCTGTAGGCTTTTTTTGACCGTTCTCACCATCCTTCACCTTGCCTAACCCTGACCCTAATCCTAACCCTAACCCCTTCTGGCCTTAACAAGAACTGTGTCTGTGGTCTTCCATTTCCTCACTATGTTCCTCACAGTGGACACTGACAGCTTATATCTCTGCCATAACTTTTTGTAGCCTTCCCCTAAACCATAATGTTGAACAATCTTTGTTTTCAGGTCATTTGAGAGTTGTTTGGAGACCTCCGTATTGCCGCTCTTCAGAGGAGAGTCAAAGAGACCTTAAACACCTTAAACACCTTTTCTCGTGATTGGATGCAGCTGTCTATGAAGTTCAAGGCTTAATGAGCCACCAAACCAGTTGTGTGTTCCAATTAATCAGTGCTCAGTAGTTACAGGTATTCAAATATAAAAAAAATGGCAAGGGTGCCCAAATTTATGCACCTGCATATTGCACATTTTCTGTTAATCCAATAAACCTCATTTCACTATTTTGTCCTTCAGTTACTTGACAGATCAAAATAAAATTGCTGATCCAAACACCTAAATATTTATAAATGAAAACCATGGGATTTGTCGGGGGTTCCTAAACTTTTGCATACGACCGTATGTGCGTTAGGCAAGGCCGTGTTAAATAGGAGTAAAGCGTGTATATGTATTTTCTTGATATATTCAATTTTGGAGTTCCTCTCAGGGCTGCAAACGTAGCAGAAAATGTTTTCTCCCAGCTCCATTTCTGCTGACAATACAGAGTGAAACAAGCACTAGATGACATATCACCGCACCACGGCTTCAAGCTCGTCCTCGCCGATAGAGCAAAGCCCTCAAGTTCAGTCATTACCTCTGAGTAACATCCATCACGGCTGCTTTCACACTCTCACATGACGGCGCATTCTCTCTACTGAGATGTCACTCGATTTCTCCCGGGCATTAATGGCTTTGTATCGAGCAGCGGCGCCGATTGCTCTGAATGGAGAATCATCCCTAGCTTTGCTTCTGCACGACTAAATAGTGATGAATCTGACTGCAAGAACAAGGAGACTTGGTAAATCATCAGGGCTGTTTGTTTGGAACGAGGACGTTCTTCCGTCACCCCTTTTTGCTAGGAGGATGGATGAAAGCGATAAAATACTTCTGATGGTTTTTTTCCTCCTAGCCGGCCGGTCTTGGTCATAACCTGACCCTAGTTTTGGAGTCATAGACCGCAGAAACACCGTCTTATCTCTAATAAAGTAAAGACTGTTCTGATACAAGGGGGACACGATGGCTTAGTGGTCAGCACGTTCGCCTCACACCTCCAGGGTTAGGGGTTCGATTCCCGCCTCCACAAATACGGCATTGATTCTATCACCCAGCAACTAGCTTCTATCATTCTATGAAAGAATTATCCAGCTATAGTCTCCCATGGCATCATGATCAATCTGGATGATTAATAAGTGCACCGATGCGTGGCGCTGAATATTCATAATCATCGACCATCTCAAACACCAAACCTGCTATTAGCTTGAACACGTCACAAAGGCTCAGCAGGAGTCGCTTGTAGTCGGTGTGTTGTTTTATAGCTAGTGGAAATGAAGTGCACCGATGACAGTGCTGCTGATGCGCTAATAGCTGATTAATTGCTTTTTTCCCCAGATTGCTTCTGAATATTTCATGTTTCTGAACTGATTGTTTTTATGTTTTTTTTTTTTTTTTATGGAGAGTTCTTTTAGAGTCCCTTCTTTGTCCTGAGCAGAAAATTGCCTTCAGTTCTTTAGAATTCGTTAGAATTCTTTATCTTTCCTTTTTTTTTTCTTGCAAACGTAAATATCTCATGTAGCTTCTGAAGGACGGTATTAAATAAAAAAAAAATAAAATAAACGTTCAAAAGTTTACCCCCCCTGACGTTTAATGCATCATGTTTATATACCTCTTGTACCTTATATTCATATCTTATTTTTGTTGGAAAGGGGTCAAATATGCAAAATATGCTGGAAAAGAAATAAAATAAAATGTGCAGGAATTCAAGGAGTTTTTTTTTGTGAAGAACTGTGGGCAGGTTTACTGCTCAGGACAAACAAGGTACTCAGAAACGACTCTCCCGAAACATACAAACAGTTTTAGATCATCCAGGTAACGACACACAGCATTAAGGACTGAAGGGATGTAAAAAAATGACCTTTGTGTAAATTCAGCTCTTATTTAGCATTGAGAACAATGTGTAACCATCTGTTAAGTGACGTAGCTTATTCAGGCCTAAATTAAAAACAAACTGCAATTCATAAGATACCTTTGATTGGTTTTAAATGATTAACATTTTGCAGATTCATCGATGAGGATGTGAACTTACAACCTCATCTAAACACAAAAGCATTTTACATTTAATATTTAATAAATTATGATATAAATAAATATTTTAATGCATTTAGCAGACACTTATCCAGAGCAATTGAGGATTAAGGGCCTTGCTCAGGGGCCCTGCAGTGACAACTTAGTGGATCTGGGATTCAAACCTATGACCTTCCGATCAGTAGTCAAACACCACCTTAACCACTGAGCTACCACATCCCACATCAAGGCATGAATGTTGTTTTTAAATTCTTCATTAATAACGTCGAAACTCCTGCATCCACTCCTGCAGAAACAGACTTGTGCAAAGAAAGTGTGCTAATTTGCACAAAAAAAGTGACTTTTCGGTAAAAATGTCCTAAACATGTTCTAAACTGTATATTCCTTAAGGCAAAATCCAAACTGGAGCTTTGTCAGCTTTCAGATTTGCTCGGTTGAAAGACGCATTACTACGTAGACACCTGCTAGTAAATCAGTCTGTGCTATCAAGTTTGCACTTTCTTATACTGCCCCCAACACACACACACACACACACACACACACACACACACACACACACTCAAAACTTTAGCAAATCGGTCTTTTCCTTCCTCAGCATTTCAGTACTCAAGACGTTCAGCTTCATCACCTGTTTTTCAGTATCTGTTCAAAACGTTTTCAGATGCGTTAGAGACATTTAGCGGATCGAGAGACATCTGTACGGTTGATGTTAAAATCTCTTGTGTCAGTAGGGAAAATCAACACTATTATCTGTTTCATGCAATATTTCAGTACTGCTGAGCAGTGACTAGACCGCAGAGTGTAAACCGAACACTGTTACGTACAACATTATGTTTATCTAGTGTCTTAATTCATCATCTAAACACAGCTCTTACGTTCTGGGAGAGACTGCGAACCTTCCTATTTAAACACCTTATTTATTTCCGAGCCCTCTCGGTGACATTCGGCCCTGCTATGTACCAATTAGTGTGCAACGGTATGGCTTTTTGGATGGTTAGGAGATGGACTTCATGACTAGTGCAAAATAACCACAAATTTCAAACGACTTGCTCATCAGGAGGTCATTTTAAGCAGCAGCTACATGAAGTACAATGTCACACTCTCCTGACTCGACACTATGATGATTAGATCTGTGGACGTACAGTATGTGCTACCATTAATATGACTCCGGAGGTCTGATTCAGCCTTTTGTGAGTCGCTTAAAAGGTTTACAATGAATCTCTAAGTGTTTAAAGACGAATCGCGGGTTTGCTGATCGGTAGCCGACGTGATGTATGAGCAACTAGTTCAGTATGAATTATTAACTGCTACTACAGACCAACAGAGACTGTTTAGCCCTTGCCGTATCCTCTCCTGATGAAGTTATTGTGTAGTTTCCTCTATAAAATGCTGTGTAATCTCCTCATACTGTATTTAAGGCCATGAAGTATATGCCCTGAAGTAATATCGCATTACTATATGCCCTGAAGTAATATCGCATTAGAGAGTTGTATGAGCGCTTTGTCCTGCACTTCATCGTCTCTTGTCGTCTCTCGTCGGTGGGCGCTGACTGCGTGTGTAGTGTAGCAGGCGGTGAGAACAGGATCGAGTGGTGGCCTGTAGTTACAGCTCTGATGTGAGCCGTGTTAAGATCCGCAAAAGTCTGCAGGAAATGTAAGATATTCGCTTTATTGTCTGATAAAAATCTGATAACCGAGGTGTGAATTGTGTTCGTCCCATTCCTGCTTACTACAACCTTATAAAAGGAAGAAAACAGAAACCTTCTTCTTGTCATCATCCTCATCATCATCCTCATCATTATCATCAGCAATAGCAGCAGCAGCAGAATCAGCAGAGGTATGTGTGTGAGTGATGAAGTGGTAGATGAATCCTCTATAGGTCTGTCACTTCAAGACTTACAGCCCAGATGTGTAATAAGGTCACATACAGCTCACAACAGCACATGCTACTCTCCAGGGACATGAACACACACACACACACACACACACACACACACACACACACACACACACACACACACACACACACACACACACGCTTTTACCCTTTATTTGGCCAATTCCTCAGCACACAGACAGCCTGACAGTGTCAAGGAGAGAGAGAGAGAGAGAGAGAGAGAGAGAGAGAGAGAGAGAGAGAGAGAGAGAGAGAGAGAGAGTTAAATTGAGGGTAGAGAGAGATAGAGAGAGAGAGAGAGAGAGAGAGAGAGAGAGAGAGAGAGAGAGAGAGAGAGAGAGAGAGAGAGAGAGAGAATTAAATTAAGGGTAGAGAGAGAGAAAGAGAGAGAGAGAGAGAAGGATATATATATATATATATATATATATATATATATATATATATATAGAGAGAGAGAGAGAGAGAGAGAGAGAGAGAGAGAGAGAGGAAGAGAGTGAGAGAGAGAATTAAATTGAGGGTAGAGAGAGAGAGAGAGAGAGAGAGAGAGACAGAGAGAGAGAGAGACAGAGAGAGAGAGAGAGAGAGAGAGAGGAAGAGAGTGAGAGAGAGAGAGAGAGAGAGACAGAGAGAGAGAGACAGACAGAGAGAGACAGAGAGAGAGAGAGAGAGAGAGAGGAAGAGAGTGAGAGAGAGTGTTCAATAATGACCGACATCATCCAGCTCCAACCTTTGCACACTTCTCTAGTTTTAAGAGAAATGTCATCCAAATGAAAAATTCTGATTAGTGTTAGGAGGAAAAAAAAAACAAAAACAATGGCACTAACACAAAACTAATCATTCTTTAATCCCAATACTACAGGAACTGCGTCTCATTGATCAAACTGCACACAAATGAATTTGGAATTGGTTTCAGAAAGCATATGTACACCAGAGCTGCACACTCGTGCTCTGGGTTTGTGAAGATTAACATGGACCTCCAACACTCTGATTAAATCATATAACTCTAGACGTGTAACAGATTCTATACACAAACTGCTCATGTCTTATTAATGATTTTAAATAAACCAATCCAAAGCGAAGCCATCCAGACTGCAGATGAGGTGAGCCATTCATGTAGGACAGACGTAATGGCACCCTATAAAAGGACGAAGTGCTAACGGTAGCTGAAACGCTGCGATGTCTGAAGTACATTACTGAAAGGTTTAACATACAGTACGACACGTCAGTAAGATGTGCCGTGGAGCAGAAAGTTTAAAAATCTTGTTAATCCGGAGGGCAATTTTAGTGCGGTTTGGTTTTGTAAACATTTACACACAACTCTGCGAAAATATAAATAAAAAAAAACAGTATTAGTTGAACTAGGACACGCTGTAGTGGAACTTGGAGTTTCCAAGGTTGAGAGATACAGTGCTGCCGATCCTCGTGTGGTCCTCATCGCGTATCCACGGAGGCAGATGGGCTGAACCGTGCGAGCGTGAGCACTTTAGCCTCCTTCTCTAATGAAGCTTTTATTAGCCAAGAAAGCATCAAAATAGCCGTTTCCACCAGTGACTCTCCGCAGGGCACAGAGGTGGGCAGATTGGACCGTAAGAACTTTGGAGAGTTAGCGTACCATCTGTGTACATAAGGACGAGTGTGTGAGGGTTTCTGTCCAGAGCTACAAAAAGCCGTATGGTGAATCTAATAATAAAAATAATACTAAAAAAGTAAAAGACATCTGAAGCCTACAGTCTACAGAGCTGAGGATGTTGTTTACGACATTCCTGTCAACATCGTGTCCCTGAAACCGCAACAGCTTTTCAAAGTACTTCAGACTCACAAGATGCAGCACAAAGGTTCCAGAAAACCCTCCGTTTCTTTTTTAATTTCCTGTGTAGGAAATGTAAGTAAATGTAGTTTGCTCACTGTCTGTGACACACACAAAACCCTGTCCAGATGAAAATGTGTGATAGGTAGTGTGTGTGTGTGTGTGTGTGTGTGTAGGTGTGTGTGTGTGTGTGTGTGTGTGTGTGTGTGTAGGTTGCAATTATAGAGCTGATCCCAGCCGGTCTTGGTGCGGCGTAGAGAGACTCTTCCCAGAATCCAATTGGAAAAGTCAGGCGCTTATGCCTATTGACAGTATTTCTGAAGTCAGGCAATGACAGGATTCGATTTTACTTTAACCTCCGATGCCACAGGGGAGCTGAAGCGCCAAACAGTCCATCACTGTCTCTTTTACACTCTCCAATCAATCCCATCTTGGGCCTCTCTGAGCGCTTGTGGCCTTTGCCATTCCTTCCCAGGAAGCCTTGCAGAGACAGCAGAACAGCCAAGGACATCTTCAGACAGCTTATCTGCTTTAGTGCACTAACCGTGTGAAGCCAGCACTCAAACTCAGTGTCAAACTCAGTCCCCAGACCACCAAACACACCTCGATTCTCATCATGCAGCAGGAGAATCATTTATACAACCTCACTCAATGGCCATCCTGTAGGTTTCTGCTTATAAATGCGTATAAACGATACAGCTACGCTCCAGCATATAATAACAATAACACATGATCATTCATCTTCTACCGCTTATCCGAACTACCTCGGGTCACGGGGAGCCTGTGCCTATCTCAGGCGTCATCGGGTATCGAGGCAGGATACACCCTGGACGGAGTGCCAACCCATCACAGGGCACACACACACACACTCTCATTCACACACACACTCACACACTACGGACAATTTTCCAGAGATGCCAATCAACCTACCATGCATGTCTTTGGACCGAGGGAGGAAACCGGAGTACCCGGAGGAAACCCCCGAGGCACGGGGAGAACATGCAAACTCCACACACACAAGGCGGAGGCGGGAATCAAACCCCCGACCCTGGAGGTGTGAGGCGGACGTGCTAACCACTAAGCCACCGTGCCCCCAACATGAGCATCAAAATGCGAGATGTTAAATAATTACAACTTATTAAATCATAAGATAAGAAATCCTGTGAGATTCTGCAGCGACCGAATTCAGCCACAAATAATGACTGGAATAAAGATTTTCGCTGAAAGGTGCAGAAGTGTTTTGTGTCGACTTGCTTCGCTTGTCTACGCTTTATAGTTCCTGCACAGATCATGAGAGCCGGTTTAGAAAGGAGGCTGTGAAGCGGCCGGCCTGTCTGAATATGTTTCCATGGCTGGCTTGATATCTACGTGTGATTTCCTCATGTGGAGAATGTTACACGTTGATCACGCTGTTGGTTAAGTGTCACGGCGAAATAGACACGAGTCTAATGGATTCGTTCGGTTGTCCTGAGTGGAGCAACAGCAAAGCGTCGGTTTGTGTTGTGTGATTTTTCGAGATGGAAACTCAAAGACGGCAAAATTAGCCGAGGTGTCTGGGTGCGAGTGTGGGCTTCAGTATACCCTCTCCTCTGTCAGTCACGCTGACACTCGGCCTTGGTGATATGAGCAAAATTATATCGATACTCTCGTAAATGGTGTCAATACGCACTATTTTGTGATATCTTTATTTTAATATTTTCAAATGTAATTAATTTTAACTTGCTGGAAGCAGATTATTAAACTTGTGTAAATAAACTTTAAACTTGTGGACAGTTAAGAAAAAATTATATATAAAAGTAATAAATAAATCAATAAACAAACAAACAAACAAACAAATAAATAAACACATTTTATATCTTGAGCACTTTTTTTCTGTATTGCTGGCACTTTGTGAGCGAACCCAGATATAAGGATACATGTTATTTTGCTCATTAGCCAGCGCTGAGCATCTGTGAGCGGCTCATGCACGCATTTGGGAAGATGAGATGGTTCTCCAGTCTCGGGAAAAGTACGTGCTCGTCTTGTGAGAAAAAAAAAATCCACACTGTCACTATTATGAACTCACAGGTTGTGCTGAATGAGAGTCGAGTCAAAAGCGATGCGTCTCGTGTTTCTAATTAAACCGTGATTACACGTGTTCGCGTTTAAATCATCACTAACCCACATTTTTCCATGAACCGACTAGAATACCCATGTAGATGTTTACCCCTAATATTAACTCTGATCACCGAGACCATATAGACATGACAGAACCCAGGACTTCTAATAGCTGAATTTAAATAAAAGAAAAGTGTAGAATAAGTGCTGGATGGGTGGGACTTAATGTCAAGAATATTTTCATGCTCATAAATTAGGTTTTTACATTTTATTAATTGAATAATGTTTCATTTTAGTGCCCTAGAGTGTTCGCTTTCAATTAATAAATCACGACAATATTGTTTAGGCCATCCTTAGAAATATTCTTGGTTGCTGTAGCCCGACCGACCCTGTCAATTTCAGACCGACTCAAATTTTATTTATTATTTTATGCTTTAAGTCCGACCGACTTGCCGGTTGTAAAATTGCGTTAAGACCTAGCGTTTTTTTTTTTTTTTTTTACTCTTCAAACACCTAAAACAAAAGCAATAAAATAATCTCAATTATATTTTAGTAAGTATTGTAAATACATAAATCGCCTCGCCCGACATACAAACGAAGGCTACGTTCTTTATTTTAAATAAGAACCCGTGACATCATCTATGTTTACACTATTGGTTACCGGATGTCACACTACGTCCTGTGCGTTCGCTTCGTCTCATTCTCTCATTCACTGTCAGAGTCAACGGTTCGCACTCGGTAATGATGGCTGCGGCTGCAGTAAACAAAATGTTCGCGGTCACCGTTCAAAGTCATACGGGTTCGGGCGCCATAATACATCTAAAAAAATTCATTAAAGCAGCTCGACACCACTTTAACTTGGCACGGAGTTCTGTAAAGACTGTACCCAGATCTTTTCCCATCCCTTCTAGTCTAACCGTGTCCGTGTCGACTGACTTGAAGGAAACCACTAAAATTACCTCAATTCATGCAATAAACATGTTTTTTTTTACAAAGATTTCAATTTGTTCATGGTTTATATAGCCTGCATCAAAATAAGGTTTGCGATGATGCGCCCGAAGGCACGGGCTGAAGACCCGGTCAGTGACGCCACGATATGCTAATTTGTTTAAAGTCATACCTACAGTACGTAATCACCATCACCAAAATTGTACTTTTTTTTTTTTTTTTACATTGAAACTTGAAAAAAAAACCTACCTACTTTTTTACTGTTACTGCAAACCAAAATATTTTTAAGGATGGCCTTATTTCTCCCTTTATTAAATCTCTTCAGGTAAAACCTCAGTCTCAAGCCGTTCCTCAAGCCAAATAATTGCTGAAATGCTTTGCTTAGGCACATCGACCTGCCTGACCCCGATCCTGCATGCATCACAATTCCTAGTCTGTTATTGCTCAGAGGGCTTCTTTATATTTTGCCCCCACAGCAAATAACGACACCCCTCTTTTCAGCCGAGTTTCTTTAAGAGCCGGATTACGCCTGACATTTGCTAACCTTCTCCTTTCTTTAGAAGTATTTCAAATGTAATTTCCTTTATTAATCTCCTGCTGTGCCTTCGAATAATGAATATGTTGCAGTGTACTTTATAGGAGATGTTGATAAAAAGAAAGACGCCATTATACGAGACTCTTATTCAGTGTGAAGTAATTCACATTGTGAAGATGTCAGCGTTCGGCCTCAGCAGGTCTGACTGGAAGAATTACGCTGTCCTTAATTGTGAGACGCTCGACGTGTCTTGGGGGAGCAAATCACCTGAATTCCTACTTTCTTTGTCACAACAGAATCGCACGACTGCAACTACTGAAAAGCTCATTTGATCGTTCTGTGGTTCTTTTTAATCGCGAGTCAAGGACGTTCGGGCAGGAAACATGTCTGGGTTGCAAGATTCACTTCTGCCGTGTGTTCAGTTCGTACAGCGATGAAAAAGCGATCCTTCAATGTCATGCTGCGTTCGCCAACGTGTGTGTGTGTGTGTGTGTGTGTATGTTGCTCATACAGTGCATCCAAGTATGTATCGGTAGTGAATCCACACATGTATGAAATATGTTCTTAGAGTAGAAGATCACAGCAAATGGGTTTCGATTGCGATTCGAAATGAAAAACAAAAGACTCAGGATGAAGACAGGTGTGAAGTTACAATAAAATAATCAATGACAGAGTGTGTAATGACGCCTGACATGAAACAGAGCTCCTGTTACCACCTAAACGTAGGCAGTTTTCCTATAAAGCCATTTACTGATTTATTGCAGTGACTTTCTGATTTAATTTAACAAATTGTGCTTAACACTTTTTTTTATTTTTTATTTTTTATCAGTTCAGAGTTGCATTTAAATGTTTACAAAGTTAGTTCCTGTTCTCGGTTACGGTCCCTTTCCAGCCTCGCTTTTGTCTCTCACTAAAGGCATAAAAAAATTCTCGACAGCAATCTTAATAATAATAATAATAATTATAATAATAATAATAATAATAATAATAATAATAATTATTATTATTATTATTATTATTATTATTATTATTAAAGAAATTAATTGCAAAGTGTAAATTCCTCTAAATCCTTTTGCCCTGAAGCCAGCAATGGAGTTTTGTTGTGCCAATGTTCAGCATTGAATGTCTTTAGCACTATTCGGCGGGACTAGTTTTACGTGGGGACGTGGAGTAATGCAATTTTACATCAGGACGTCTGTAATATTAATTGGCCAATTCTCAAGACATCTCAGTAAAACTAGCAGAAGTGTGAGGGGTAACTCGCTTTACGCACCACAGTAACCTCCTTGTCGTCATGTGCGTATGACGTCGCTTCCTGTTTCAAGCGCCTCCATGCTTGCAAAAGGCGCCAAAAACTACTTTTAAACAGGAAATGACAGAATTTTACCGTACATATTTACAGCGGGTCGATTCGGACAGGATCAGTATTACCTGAGGTAATTTTTCCGGACCTTTTTACAGAAGGTAAAAGTCGCCGTAATCTTTACTGACATTGTCCGTAATGATTACCGAGATGGCACATTCGGACGGGACTAAAATCACAGAGAAGCTCTGGTAATAATTACTTTACCCCCCACGTCCCCACGTAGAACTAATCCCGTCCGAATAGGGCTTTTGTCGTGTGTCACTCCACGGTGGTGTTAATATGAAGCTCTTATTAAAGTAGACACTCAGGACACTAAGAATTTGTCTAGCTTACTAAGGGTAAAAGATTCATACAAATAAAAAAAAAGTGCTGGAATTTTTCTCACTAATGTTAGTATCTTCTAATTAAATTGCGTTATCAAACCCAGTTGTGATCTCTGAGATGCCCCGAGGGCTTCTAAAATTTAATGGCGTTATTTTTAATCACTTAGGTTCTGTGTAATGTTTCCCAAAAAGAGAGAAACGCACACGTATTAGAATAAAAATCATTCATTTTTAAATTCTGATTAAAAATATCTAATAATTCGGTTTTTAAACCACAAGATTACTCCTTCACTGTATCAATAATGTACATACACACTTATTATTATGTTTACCTTCCATACAGATCCCTGTGAATGTTCTTACTGCAGAAACAATAATGCATTATAACCAGTACAAGACTATAAACCTGTGTTTTGCAGCCTCACTACTGTCAGAGCTGCTGTTATAGAACATTAATCAGCACCAATCAGAATCGAGCGTTCGACACTGATGTGGTTTGAGGTTAAGGCGAAGTACCCGTTGACTATTCTAATTAAATTATGCATATTAGTGTAGATGTGTAGGCTTTTATATCAATCTAACATTTAAATAGATGAGACCATCGAGCATAAAAGAGAATTTCTGGGGTAAATTGTCGCCATCATCCCTGAACGACACGGTGAGACTCAGTAAAGAGGACATTTCATTACAGGACAATTACCTAGAGCCGAACGGAACGGATTCGGTTTGCGGCCCAAGAGTAATGAGAGATTTAATGAGAGCAACGCGCTAGCTCGGCATGACTGTTACGGATTAGGTATTTCTGAACATTTCACCTTTTAAAATGTCCAACCAAGCAAAATATCATGAAGTTCAGATCGCACTTGCATGTCTCTGTGGTAGGAGACAAAGTTTAAAAGAGAGCTTTAAAGGCCAACGTGGAGAAAGTTTCATGAGAACAGTCGTTACGTGGGTCGGTACAATGTGTGAATGCAGCTTGTGTTGTCACTTCAGGCTACGTGGCAGGAGCTTCTATATCACTTCAATATACCTTTTTTTTTTTTTTTCAAAATTAACTTGCAGTATACAATTAAACCGTTAAAGTTATTGTTCATGAACCCAAACAATGATGACAGTGCTCGGGGTTTGAACTCACAGCCTTTTGTTTAACAGGCCGGCGCCTTGAGCACTGAGCCACAATTTGACTTCGTTTTTCTTTATTAGCCTAAATCCTATGATGCTGATTGCATTGCAGCACGTGTTGGCTTTCGCTTATAACATCTAACATAACAAGATGTACTATAAATGTTAGAGCAGACGTACACAAACTTTTTGAACTCTGACACACTGTCCAGAAATCAGATGTCTATTCTCAAATCTAAATTATTATTAAACAAACAAACAAAACAACAAACAAACAAACAAACAAACAAACAAACAAACAAAATGCAGTCTGATGCAGTCGTTTAATTGATTATTATTATTATTATTATTATTATTATTATTATTATTATTATTATTATTATATTTGTTTCTTTTTCTTCTTCTTCTTCTTCTTATATATTTGTTTCTTTTTA